>NW_027515460.1:0-38322 GCF_048772815.1 Callospermophilus lateralis
CCCCCCCCCCCCCACCCTAAACTACTTTATTTTGTCAATTTTCAAAGAGCTAGCACAAACCGTGTTTCATTTAGAGTTCCAATCACATCTATCTATATAGGAGAAAACACAGTGAAACCTAAAAATTCAAACTCTTACTGGAAACGAACGCTTCAACTTAGAAGAGTGAAAATTGGGCAGCCAAGTGGGCTTAGTGAACTGGTCACTACCACAGAGAATCATCAATATTGGGTGAAAAAATGTTTGCCGAGATTTCAGAAAACCAGTACTTTTGGACGCTTGGCACCCCTTTCCAATGAAAATGTCTTTAGGCAGTCTCTGCTTAGGGCTGCTTCAAGAGGAAACAAACCTTAGAGACAGAACTTAGAACTATTTATTTTGTCAATTTTCAAAGAGCTAGCACAAACCGTGTTTCATTTAGAGTTCCCAACACATCTATCTATATAGGAGAAAACAGAGTGAAACCTAAAAATTCAAACTCTTACTGGAAACGAACGCTTCTACCTAGAAGAGTGAAAATTGGGAAGCCAAGTTGACTTAGTGAACTGATCACTACCACAGAGAATCATCCAGATTGGGTGAGAAAATGTTTGCCGTGATTTCAGAAAACCAGTACTTTTGGACGCTTGGCACACGTTTCCAATGAAAGTGTATTTAGGCAGTCTCCAGTTAGGGCTGCTTCAAGAGGAAACAAACCATAGAGACAGAACCTAAAACTACTTTATTTTGTCAATTTTCAAAGAGCTAGCACAAACCGTGTTTCATTTAGAGTTCCCAACACATCTATCTATATAGGAAAAAACAGAGTGAAACCTAAAAATTCAAACTCTTATTGGAAACGAACGCTTCAACCTAGAAGAGTGAAAATTGGGCAGCCAAGTGGACTTAGTGAACTGATCACTACCACAATGTCTCATCAAGATTGGGTGAAAAAAGGTTTGCCGAGATTTCAGAAAACCAGTACTTTTGGACGCTTGGCACACCTTTCCAATGAAAATGTCTTTAGGCAGGCTCTGCTTAGGGCTGCTTCAAGAGGAAACAAACCATAGAGACAGAACCTAAAACTACTTTATTTTGTCAATTTTCAAAGAGCTAGCACAAACCGTGTTTCATTTAGAGTTCCCAAACACATCTATCTATATAGGAGAAAACAGAGTGAAACCTAAAAATTCAAACTCTTACTGGAAACGAACGCTTCTACCTAGAAGAGTGAATATTGGGCAGCCAAGTGGGCTTAGTGAACTGATCATTACCACAGAGAATCATCAATATTGGGTGAAAAAATGTTTGCCGAGATTTCAGAAAACCAGTGCTTTTGGACGCTTGGCACACCTTTCCAATGAAAGTGTACTTAGGCAGTCTCTAGTTAGGGCTGCTTCAAGAAAAAACAAACCATGGAGACAGAACCTAAAACTACTCTATTTGTCAATTTTCAAAGAGCTAGCACAAACCGTGTTTCATTTAGAGTTCCCAACACATCTATCTATATAGGAGAAAACAGAGTGAAACCTAAAAATTCAAACTCTTACTGGAATCGAACGCTTCAACCTAGAAGAGTGAAAATTGGGCAGCCAAGTGGACTTAGTGAACTGATCACTACCACAATGTCTCATCAAGATTGGGTGAAAAAAGGTTTGCCGATATTTCAGAAAACCAGTACTTTTGGACGCTTGGCACCCCTTTCCAATGAAAATGTCTTTAGGCAGTCTCTGCTTAGGCTGCTTCAAGAGGAAACAAACCTTAGAGACAGAACTTAGAACTATTTATTTTGTCAATTTTCAAAGAGCTAGCACAAACCGTGTTTCATTTAGAGTTCCCAACACATCTATCTATATAGGAGAAAACAGAGTGAAACCTAAAAATTCAAACTCTTACTGGAAACGAACGCTTCAACCTAGAATAGTGAAAATTGGGCAGCCAAGTGGACTTAGTGAACTGATCACTACCACAGAGAATCATCCAGATTGGGTGAAAAAATGTTTGCCGAGATTTCAGAAAACCAGTACTTTTGGACGCTTGGCACACGTTTCCAATGAAAGTGTATTTAGGCAGTCTCCAGTTAGGGCTGCTTCAAGAGGAAACAACCTTTGAGACAGAACCTAAAACTACTTTATTTTGTCAATTTTCAAAGAGCTAGCACAAACCGTGTTTCATTTAGAGTTCCCAACACATCTATCTATATAGGAGAAAACAGAGTGAAACCTAAAAATTCAAACTCTTACTGGAAAAGAACGCTTCAACCTAGAAGAGTGAAAATTGGGCAGCCAAGTGGACTTAGTGAACTGATCATTACCACAGAGAATCATCAATATTGGGTGAAAAAATGTTTGCCGAGATTTCAGAAAACCAGTACTTTTGGACGCCTGGCACACCTTTCCAATGAAAATTCTTTAGGCAGGCTCTGCTTAGGGCTGCTTCAAGAGGAAACAAACCATAGAGACAGAACCTAAATCTACTTTATTTTGTCAATTTTCAAAGAGCTAGCACAAGCCGTGTTTCATTTAGAGTTCCCAACCCATCTATCTATATAGGAGAAAACACAGTGAAACCTAAAAATTCAAACTCTTACTGGAAACACACGCTTCAACCTAGAAGAGTGAAAATTTGGCAGCCAAGTGGGCTTAGTGAACGGATCACTACCACAGAGAATCATCAATATTGGGTGAAAAAATGTTTGCCGAGATTTCAGAAAACCAGTACTTTTGGACGCTTCCCACACCTTTCCAATGAAAGTGTATTTAGGCAGTCTCCAGTTAGGGCTGCTTCAAGAGGAAACAAACCATAGAGACAGAACCTAAAACTACTTTATTTTGTCAATTTTCAAAGAGCTAGCACAAACCGTGTTTCATTTAGAGTTCCCAACCCATCTATCTATATAGGAGAAAACAGAGTGAAACCTAAAAATTCAAACTCTTACTGGAAACGAACGCTTCAACCTAGAAGAGTGAAAATTGGGCAGCCAAGTGGGCTTAGTGAACTGATCATTACCACAGAGAATCATCAAGATTGGGTGAAAAAATGTTTGCCAAGATTTCAGAAAACCAGTGCTTTTGGACGCTTGGCACACCTTTCCAATGAAAGTGTACTTAGGCAGTCTCTAGTTAGGGCTGCTTCAAGAAAAAACAAACCATGGAGACAGAACCTAAAACTACTCTATTTTGTCAATTTTCAAAGAGCTAGCACAAACCGTGTTTCATTTAGAGTTCCCAACACATCTATCTATATAGGAGAAAACAGAGTGAAACCTAAAAATTCAAACTCTTACTGGAATCGAACGCTTCAACCTAGAAGAGTGAAAATTGGGCAGCCAAGTGGACTTAGTGAACTGATCACTACCACAATGTCTCATCAAGATTGGGTGAAAAAAGGTTTGCCGAGATTTCAGAAAACCAGTACTTTTGGACGCTTGGCACACCTTTCCAATGAAAATGTCTTTAGGCAGGCTCTGCTTAGGGCTGCTTCAAGAGGAAACAACCTTTGAGACAGAACTTAGAACTACTTTATTTTGTCAATTTTCAAAGAGCTAGCACAAACCGTGTTTCATTTAGAGTTCCCAACACATCTATCTATATAGGAGAAAACAGAGTGAAACCTAAAAATTCAAACTCTTATTGGAAACGAACGCTTCAACCTAGAAGAGTGAATATTGGGCAGCCAAGTGGGCTTAGTGAACTGATCACTACCACAGAGAATCATCCAGATTGGGTGAAAAAATGTTTGCCGAGATTTCAGAAAACCAGTACTTTTGGACGCTTGGCACACGTTTCCAATGAAAGTGTATTTAGGCAGTCTCCAGTTAGGGCTGCTTCAAGAGGAAACAACCTTTGAGACAGAACCTAAAACTACTTTATTTTGTCAATTTTCAAAGAGCTAGCACAAACCGTGTTTCATTTAGAGTTCCCAACACATCTATCTATATAGGAGAAAACAGAGTGAAACCTAAAAATTCAAACTCTTATTGGAAACGAACGCTTCAACCTAGAAGAGTGAATATTGGGCAGCCAAGTGGGCTTAGTGAACTGATCACTACCACAGAGAATCATCAATATTGGGTGAAAAAATGTTTGCCGAGATTTCAGAAAACCAGTACTTTTGGACGCTTCCCACACCTTTCCAATGAAAGTGTATTTAGGCAGTCTCCAGTTAGGGCTGCTTCAAGAGGAAACAAGCCATAGAGACAGAACCTAAAACTACTTTATTTTGTCAATTTTCAAAGAGCTAGCACAAACCGTGTTTCATTTAGAGTTCCCAACACATCTATCTATATAGGAGAAAACAGAGTGAAACCTAAAAATTCAAACTCTTACTGGAAACGAACGCTTCAACCTAGAAGAGTGAAAATTGGGCAGCCAAGTGGACTTAGTGAACTGATCACTACCACAGAGAATCATCCAGTTTGGGTGAAAAAATATTTGCCGAGATTTCAGAAAACCAGTACTTTTGGACGCTTGGCACACGTTTCCAATGAAAGTGTATTTAGGCAGTCTCCAGTTAGGGCTGCTTGAAGAGGAAACAAACCATAGAGACAGAACCTAAAACTACTTTATTTTGTCAATTTTCAAAGAGCTAGCACAAACCGTGTTTCATTTAGAGTTCCAATCACATCTATCTATATAGGAGAAAACACAGTGAAACCTAAAAATTCAAACTCTTACTGAAAGGAACGCTTCAACTTAGAAGAGTGAAAATTGGGCAGCCAAGTGGGCTTAGTGAACTGGTCACTACCACAGAGAATCATCAATATTGGGTGAAAAAACGTTTGCCGAGATTTCAGAAAACCAGTACTTTTGGACGCTTGGCACCCCTTTCCAATGAAAATGTCTTTATGCAGGCTCTGCTTAGGGGTGCTTCAAGAGGAAACAAACCTTAGAGACAGAACTTAGAACTATTTATATTGTCAATTTTCAAAGAGCTAGCACAAACCGTGTTTCATTTAGAGTTCCCAACACATCTATCTATATAGGAGAAAACAGAGTGAAACCTAAAAATTCAAACTCTTACTGGAAACGAACGCTTCAACCTAGAAGAGTGAAAATTGGGCAGCCAAGTGGACTTAGTGAACTGATCATTACCACAGAGAATCATCAATATTGGGTGAAAAAATGTTTGCCGAGATTTCAGAAAACCAGTACTTTTGGACGCTTGGCACCCCTTTCCAATGAAAATGTCTTTAGGCAGGCTCTGCTTAGGGCTGCTTCAAGAGGAAACAAACCATAGAGACAGAACCTAAAACTACTTTATTTTGTCAATTTTCAAAGAGCTAGCACAAACCGTGTTTCATTTAGAGTTCCCAACACATCTATCTATATAGGAGAAAACAGAGTGAAACCTAAAAATTCAAACTCTTACTGGAAACGAACGCTTCAACCTAGAAGAGTGAATATTGGGCAGCCAAGTGGGCTTAGTGAACTGATCATTACCACAGAGAATCATCAAGATTGGGTGAAAAAATGTTTGCCGAGATTTCAGAAAACCAGTGCTTTTGGACGCTTGGCACACCTTTCCAATGAAAGTGTACTTAGGCAGTCTCTAGTTAGGGCTGCTTCAAGAAAAAACAAACCATGGAGACAGAACCTAAAACTACTCTATTTTGTCAATTTTCAAAGAGCTAGCACAAACCGTGTTTCATTTAGAGTTCCCAACACATCTATCTATATAGGAGAAAACAGAGTGAAACCTAAAAATTCAAACTCTTACTGGAATCGAACGCTTCAACCTAGAAGAGTGAAAATTGGGCAGCCAAGTGGACTTAGTGAACTGATCACTACCACAATGTCTCATCAAGATTGGGTGAAAAAAGGTTTGCCGAGATTTCAGAAAACCAGTACTTTTGGACGCTTGGCACACCTTTCCAATGAAAATGTCTTTAGGCAGGCTCTGCTTAGGGCTGCTTCAAGAGGAAACAACCTTTGAGACAGAACTTAGAACTACTTAATTTTGTCAATTTTCAAAGAGCTAGCAGAAACCGTGTTTCATTTAGAGTTCCCAACACATCTATCTATATAGGAGAAAACAGAGTGAAATTTAAAATTCAAACTCTTACTGGAAACGAACGCTTCAACCTAGAAGAGTGAAAATTGGGCAGCCAAGTGGGCTTAGTGAACTGATCACTACCACAGAGAATCATCCAGATTGGGTGAAAAAATGTTTGCCGAGATTTCAGAAAACCAGTACTTTTGGACGCTTGGCACACGTTTCCAATGAAAGTGTATTTAGGCAGTCTCCAGTTAGGGCTGCTTCAAGAGGAAACAACCTTTGAGACAGAACCTAAAACTACTTTATTTTGTCAATTTTCAAAGAGCTAGCACAAACCGTGTTTCATTTAGAGTTCCCAACACATCTATCTATATAGGAGAAAACAGAGTGAAACCTAAAAATTCAAACTCTTACTGGAAAAGAACGCTTCAACCTAGAAGAGTGAAAATTGGGCAGCCAAGTGGACTTAGTGAACTGATCATTACCACAGAGAATCATCAATATTGGGTGAAAAAATGTTTGCCGAGATTTCAGAAAACCAGTACTTTTGGACGCTTGGCACACCTTTCCAATGAAAATTCTTTAGGCAGGCTCTGCTTAGGGCTGCTTCAAGAGGAAACAAACCATAGAGACAGAACCTAAATCTACTTTATTTTGTCAATTTTCAAAGAGCTAGCACAAGCCGTGTTTCATTTAGAGTTCCCAACCCATCTATCTATATAGGAGAAAACACAGTGAAACCTAAAAATTCAAACTCTTACTGGAAACACACGCTTCAACCTAGAAGAGTGAAAATTTGGCAGCCAAGTGGGCTTAGTGAACTGATCACTACCACAGAGAATCATCAATATTGGGTGAAAAAATGTTTGCCGAGATTTCAGAAAACCAGTACTTTTGGACGCTTCCCACACCTTTCCAATGAAAGTGTATTTAGGCAGTCTCCAGTTAGGGCTGCTTCAAGAGGAAACAAACCATAGAGACAGAACCTAAAACTACTTTATTTTGTCAATTTTCAAAGAGCTAGCACAAACCGTGTTTCATTTAGAGTTCCCAACACATCTATCTATATAGGAGAAAACAGAGTGAAACCTAAAAATTCAAACTCTTACTGGAAACGAACGCTTCAACCTAGAAGAGTGAAAATTGGGCAGCCAAGTGGACTTAGTGAACTGATCACTACCACAGAGAATCATCCAGTTTGGGTGAAAAAATATTTGCCGAGATTTCAGAAAACCAGTACTTTTGGACGCTTGGCACACGTTTCCAATGAAAGTGTATTTAGGCAGTCTCCAGTTAGGGCTGCTTGAAGAGGAAACAAACCATAGAGACAGAACCTAAAACTACTTTATTTTGTCAATTTTCAAAGAGCTAGCACAAACCGTGTTTCATTTAGAGTTCCAATCACATCTATCTATATAGGAGAAAACACAGTGAAACCTAAAAATTCAAACTCTTACTGGAAACGAACGCTTCAACTTAGAAGAGTGAAAATTGGGCAGCCAAGTGGGCTTAGTGAACTGGTCACTACCACAGAGAATCATCAATATTGGGTGAAAAAATGTTTGCCGAGATTTCAGAAAACCAGTACTTTTGGACGCTTGGCACCCCTTTCCAATGAAAATGTCTTTAGGCAGTCTCTGCTTAGGGCTGCTTCAAGAGGAAACAAACCTTAGAGACAGAACTTAGAACTATTTATTTTGTCAATTTTCAAAGAGCTAGCACAAACCGTGTTTCATTTAGAGTTCCCAACACATCTATCTATATAGGAGAAAACAGAGTGAAACCTAAAAATTCAAACTCTTACTGGAAACGAACGCTTCAACCTAGAAGAGTGAAAATTGGGCAGCCAAGTGGACTTAGTGAACTGATCATTACCACAGAGAATCATCAATATTGGGTGAAAAAATGTTTGCCGAGATTTCAGAAAACCAGTACTTTTGGACGCTTGGCACCCCTTTCCAATGAAAATTCTTTAGGCAGGCTCTGCTTAGGGCTGCTTCAAGAGGAAACAAACCATAGAGACAGAACCTAAATCTACTTTATTTTGTCAATTTTCAAAGAGCTAGCACAAGCCGTGTTTCATTTAGAGTTCCCAACCCATCTATCTATATAGGAGAAAACACAGTGAAACCTAAAAATTCAAACTCTTACTGGAAACACACGCTTCAACCTAGAAGAGTGAAAATTTGGCAGCCAAGTGGGCTTAGTGAACTGATCACTACCACAGAGAATCATCAATATTGGGTGAAAAAATGTTTGCCGAGATTTCAGAAAACCAGTACTTTTGGACGCTTGGCACACGTTTCCAATGAAAGTGTATTTAGGCAGTCTCCAGTTAGGGCTGCTTCAAGAGGAAACAACCTTTGAGACAGAACCTAAAACTACTTTATTTTGTCAATTTTCAAAGAGCTAGCACAAACCGTGTTTCATTTAGAGTTCCCAACACATCTATCTATATAGGAGAAAGCAGAGTGAAACCTAAAAATTCAAACTCTTACTGGAAACGAACGCTTCAACCTAGAAGAGTGAAAATTGGGCAGCCAAGTGGACTTAGTGAACTGATCACTACCACAGAGAATCATCCAGTTTAGGTGAAAAAATATTTGCCGAGATTTCAGAAAACCAGTACTTTTGGACGCTTGGCACACGTTTCCAATGAAAGTGTATTTAGGCAGTCTCCAGTTAGGGCTGCTTGAAGAGGAAACAAACCATAGAGACAGAACCTAAAACTACTTTATTTTGTCAATTTTCAAAGAGCTAGCACAAACCGTGTTTCATTTAGAGTTCCAATCACATCTATCTATATAGGAGAAAACACAGTGAAACCTAAAAATTCAAACTCTTACTGGAAACGAACGCTTCAACTTAGAAGAGTGAAAATTGGGCAGCCAAGTGGGCTTAGTGAACTGGTCACTACCACAGAGAATCATCAATATTGGGTGAAAAAATGTTTGCCGAGATTTCAGAAAACCAGTACTTTTGGACGCTTGGCACCCCTTTCCAATGAAAATGTCTTTAGGCAGTCTCTGCTTAGGGCTGCTTCAAGAGGAAACAAACCTTAGAGACAGAACTTAGAACTATTTATTTTGTCAATTTTCAAAGAGCTAGCACAAACCGTGTTTCATTTAGAGTTCCCAACACATCTATCTATATAGGAGAAAACAGAGTGAAACCTAAAAATTCAAACTCTTACTGGAAACGAACGCTTCAACCTAGAAGAGTGAAAATTGGGCAGCCAAGTGGACTTAGTGAACTGATCATTACCACAGAGAATCATCAATATTGGGTGAAAAAATGTTTGCCGAGATTTCAGAAAACCAGTACTTTTGGACGCTTGGCACCCCTTTCCAATGAAAATTCTTTAGGCAGGCTCTGCTTAGGGCTGCTTCAAGAGGAAACAAACCATAGAGACAGAACGTAAATCTACTTTATTTTGTCAATTTTCAAAGAGCTAGCACAAGCCGTGTTTCATTTAGAGTTCCCAACCCATCTATCTATATAGGAGAAAACACAGTGAAACCTAAAAATTCAAACTCTTACTGGAAACACACGCTTCAACCTAGAAGAGTGAAAATTTGGCAGCCAAGTGGGCTTAGTGAACTGATCACTACCACAGAGAATCATCAATATTGGGTGAAAAAATGTTTGCCGAGATTTCAGAAAACCAGTACTTTTGGATGCTTCCCACACCTTTCCAATGAAAGTGTATTTAGACAGTCTCCCGTTAGGGCTGCTTCAAGAGGAAACAAACCATAGAGACAGAACCTAAAACTACTTTATTTTGTCAATTTTCAAAGAGCTAGCACAAACCGTGTTTCATTTAGAGTTCCCAACACATCTATCTATATAGGAGAAAACAGAGTGAAACCTAAAAATTCAAACTCTTACTGGAAACGAACGCTTCAACCTAGAAGAGTGAAAATTGGGCAGCCAAGTGGACTTAGTGAACTGATCACTACCACAGAGAATCATCCAGTTTGGGTGAAAAAATATTTGCCGAGATTTCAGAAAACCAGTACTTTTGGACGCTTGGCACACGTTTCCAATGAAAGTGTATTTAGGCAGTCTCCAGTTAGGGCTGCTTGAAGAGGAAACAAACCATAGAGACAGAACCTAAAACTACTTTATTTTGTCAATTTTCAAAGAGCTAGCACAAACCGTGTTTCATTTAGAGTTCCAATCACATCTATCTATATAGGAGAAAACACAGTGAAACCTAAAAATTCAAACTCTTACTGGAAACGAACGCTTCAACTTAGAAGAGTGAAAATTGGGCAGCCAAGTGGGCTTAGTGAACTGGTCACTACCACAGAGAATCATCAATATTGGGTGAAAAAATGTTTGCCGAGATTTCAGAAAACCAGTACTTTTGGGCTTGGCACCCCTTTCCACTGAAAATTCTTTAGGCAGGCTCTGCTTAGGGCTGCTTCAAGAGGAAACAAACCATAGAGACAGAACCTAAATCTACTTTATTTTGTCAATTTTCAAAGAGCTAGCACAAGCCGTGTTTCATTTAGAGTTCCCAACACATCTATCTATATAGGAGAAAACAGAGTGAAACCTAAAAATTCAAACTCTTACTGGAAACGAACGCTTCAACCTAGAAGAGTGAAAATTGGGCAGCCAAGTGGACTTAGTGAACTGATCACTACCACAGAGAATCATCCAGTTTGGGTGAAAAAATATTTGCCGAGATTTCAGAAAACCAGTACTTTTGGACGCTTGGCACACGTTTCCAATGAAAGTGTATTTAGGCAGTCTCCAGTTAGGGCTGCTTGAAGAGGAAACAAACCATAGAGACAGAACCTAAAACTACTTTATTTTGTCAATTTTCAAAGAGCTAGCACAAACCGTGTTTCATTTAGAGTTCCAATCACATCTATCTATATAGGAGAAAACACAGTGAAACCTAAAAATTCAAACTCTTACTGGAAACGAACGCTTCAACTTAGAAGAGTGAAAATTGGGCAGCCAAGTGGGCTTAGTGAACTGGTCACTACCACAGAGAATCATCAATATTGGGTGAAAAAATGTTTGCCGAGATTTCAGAAAACCAGTACTTTTGGACGCTTGGCACCCCTTTCCAATGAAAATGTCTTTAGGCAGTCTCTGCTTAGGGCTGCTTCAAGAGGAAACAAACCTTAGAGACAGAACTTAGAACTATTTATTTTGTCAATTTTCAAAGAGCTAGCACAAACCGTGTTTCATTTAGAGTTCCCAACACATCTATCTATATAGGAGAAAACAGAGTGAAACCTAAAAATTCAAACTCTAACTGGAAACGAACGCTTCTACCTAGAAGAGTGAAAATTGGGAAGCCAAGTTGACTTAGTGAACTGATCACTACCACAGAGAATCATCCAGATTGGGTGAGAAAATGTTTGCCGTGATTTCAGAAAACCAGTACTTTTGGACGCTTGGCACACGTTTCCAATGAAAGTGTATTTAGGCAGTCTCCAGTTAGGGCTGCTTCAAGAGGAAACAAACCATAGAGGCAGAACCTAAAACTACTTTATTTTGTCAATTTTCAAAGAGCTAGCACAAACCGTGTTTCATTTAGAGTTCCCAACACATCTATCTATATAGGAAAAAACAGAGTGAAACCTAAAAATTCAAACTCTTATTGGAAACGAACGCTTCAACCTAGAAGAGTGAAAATTGGGCAGCCAAGTGGACTTAGTGAACTGATCACTACCACAATGTCTCATCAAGATTGGGTGAAAAAAGGTTTGCCGAGATTTCAGAAAACCAGTACTTTTGGACGCTTGGCACACCTTTCCAATGAAAATGTCTTTAGGCAGGCTCTGCTTAGGGCTGCTTCAAGAGGAAACAAACCATAGAGACAGAACCTAAAACTACTTTATTTTGTCAATTTTCAAAGAGCTAGCACAAACCGTGTTTCATTTAGAGTTCCCAACACATCTATCTATATAGGAGAAAACAGAGTGAAACCTAAAAATTCAAACTCTTACTGGAAACGAACGCTTCTACCTAGAAGAGTGAATATTGGGCAGCCAAGTGGGCTTAGTGAACTGATCATTACCACAGAGAATCATCAATATTGGGTGAAAAAATGTTTGCCGAGATTTCAGAAAACCAGTGCTTTTGGACGCTTGGCACACCTTTCCAATGAAAGTGTACTTAGGCAGTCTCTAGTTAGGGCTGCTTCAAGAAAAAACAAACCATGGAGACAGAACCTAAAACTACTCTATTTTGTCAATTTTCAAAGAGCTAGCACAAACCGTGTTTCATTTAGAGTTCCCAACACATCTATCTATATAGGAGAAAACAGAGTGAAACCTAAAAATTCAAACTCTTACTGGAATCGAACGCTTCAACCTAGAAGAGTGAAAATTGGGCAGCCAAGTGGACTTAGTGAACTGATCACTACCACAATGTCTCATCAAGATTGGGTGAAAAAAGGTTTGCCGATATTTCAGAAAACCAGTACTTTTGGACGCTTGGCACCCCTTTCCAATGAAAATGTCTTTAGGCAGTCTCTGCTTAGGCTGCTTCAAGAGGAAACAAACCTTAGAGACAGAACTTAGAACTATTTATTTTGTCAATTTTCAAAGAGCTAGCACAAACCGTGTTTCATTTAGAGTTCCCAACACATCTATCTATATAGGAGAAAACAGAGTGAAACCTAAAAATTCAAACTCTTACTGGAAACGAACGCTTCAACCTAGAAGAGTGAAAATTGGGCAGCCAAGTGGACTTAGTGAACTGATCATTACCACAGAGAATCATCAATATTGGGTGAAAAAATGTTTGCCGAGATTTCAGAAAACCAGTACTTTTGGACGCTTGGCACCCCTTTCCACTGAAAATTCTTTAGGCAGGCTCTGCTTAGGGCTGCTTCAAGAGGAAACAAACCATAGAGACAGAACGTAAATCTACTTTATTTTGTCAATTTTCAAAGAGCTAGCACAAGCCGTGTTTCATTTAGAGTTCCCAACCCATCTATCTATATAGGAGAAAACACAGTGAAACCCAAAAATTCAAACTCTTACTGGAAACACACGCTTCAACCTAGAAGAGTGAAAATTTGGCAGCCAAGTGGGCTTAGTGAACTGATCACTACCACAGAGAATCATCAATATTGGGTGAAAAAATGTTTGCCGAGATTTCAGAAAACCAGTACTTTTGGATGCTTCCCACACCTTTCCAATGAAAGTGTATTTAGGCAGTCTCCAGTTAGGGCTGCTTCAAGAGGAAACAAACCATAGAGACAGAACCTAAAACTACTTTATTTTGTCAATTTTCAAAGAGCTAGCACAAACCGTGTTTCATTTAGAGTTCCCAACACATCTATCTATATAGGAGAAAACAGAGTGAAACCTAAAAATTCAAACTCTTACTGGAAACGAACGCTTCAACCTAGAAGAGTGAAAATTGGGCAGCCAAGTGGACTTAGTGAACTGATCACTACCACAGAGAATCATCCAGTTTGGGTGAAAAAATATTTGCCGAGATTTCAGAAAACCAGTACTTTTGGACGCTTGGCACACGTTTCCAATGAAAGTGTATTTAGGCAGTCTCCAGTTAGGGCTGCTTGAAGAGGAAACAAACCATAGAGACAGAACCTAAAACTACTTTATTTTGTCAATTTTCAAAGAGCTAGCACAAACCGTGTTTCATTTAGAGTTCCAATCACATCTATCTATATAGGAGAAAACACAGTGAAACCTAAAAATTCAAACTCTTACTGGAAACGAACGCTTCAACTTAGAAGAGTGAAAATTGGGCAGCCAAGTGGGCTTAGTGAACTGGTCACTACCACAGAGAATCATCCAGTTTGGGTGAAAAAATGTTTGCCGAGATTTCAGAAAACCAGTACTTTTGGACGCTTGGCACCCCTTTCCACTGAAAATTCTTTAGGCAGGCTCTGCTTAGGGCTGCTTCAAGAGGAAACAAACCATAGAGACAGAACCTAAATCTACTTTATTTTGTCAATTTTCAAAGAGCTAGCACAAGCCGTGTTTCATTTAGAGTTCCCAACCCATCTATCTATATAGGAGAAAACACAGTGAAACCTAAAAATTCAAACTCTTACTGGAAACACACGCTTCAACCTAGAAGAGTGAAAATTTGGCAGCCAAGTGGGCTTAGTGAACTGATCACTACCACAGAGAATGATCAATATTGGGTGAAAAAATGTTTGCCGAGATTTCAGAAAACCAGTACTTTTGGACGCTTCCCACACCTTTCCAATGAAAGTGTATTTAGGCAGTCTCCAGTTAGGGCTGCTTCAAGAGGAAACAAACCATAGAGACAGAACCTAAAACTACTTTATTTTGTCAATTTTCAAAGAGCTAGCACAAACCGTGTTTCATTTAGAGTTCCCAACACATCTATCTATATAGGAGAAAACAGAGTGAAACCTAAAAATTCAAACTCTTACTGGAAACGAACGCTTCAACCTAGAAGAGTGAAAATTGGGCAGCCAAGTGGACTTAGTGAACTGATCACTACCACAGAGAATCATCCAGTTTGGGTGAAAAAATATTTGCCGAGATTTCAGAAAACCAGTACTTTTGGACGCTTGGCACACGTTTCCAATGAAAGTGTATTTAGGCAGTCTCCAGTTAGGGCTGCTTGAAGAGGAAACAAACCATAGAGACAGAACCTAAAACTACTTTATTTTGTCAATTTTCAAAGAGCTAGCACAAACCGTGTTTCATTTAGAGTTCCAATCACATCTATCTATATAGGAGAAAACACAGTGAAACCTAAAAATTCAAACTCTTACTGGAAACGAACGCTTCAACTTAGAAGAGTGAAAATTGGGCAGCCAAGTGGACTTAGTGAACTGATCACTACCACAGAGAATCATCCAGTTTGGGTGAAAAAATATTTGCCGAGATTTCAGAAAACCAGTACTTTTGGACGCTTGGCACCCCTTTCCAATGAAAATGTCTTTAGGCAGTCTCTGCTTAGGGCTGCTTCAAGAGGAAACAAACCTTAGAGACAGAACTTAGAACTATTTATTTTGTCAATTTTCAAAGAGCTAGCACAAACCGTGTTTCATTTAGAGTTCCCAACACATCTATCTATATAGGAGAAAACAGAGTGAAACCTAAAAATTCAAACTCTTACTGGAAACGAACGCTTCTACCTAGAAGAGTGAAAATTGGGAAGCCAAGTTGACTTAGTGAACTGATCACTACCACAGAGAATCATCCAGATTGGGTGAAAAAATGTTTGCCGTGATTTCAGAAAACCAGTACTTTTGGACGCTTGGCACACGTTTCCAATGAAAGTGTATTTAGGCAGTCTCCAGTTAGGGCTGCTTCAAGAGGAAACAAACCATAGAGACAGAACCTAAAACTACTTTATTTTGTCAATTTTCAAAGAGCTAGCACAAACCGTGTTTCATTTAGAGTTCCCAACACATCTATCTATATAGGAAAAAACAGAGTGAAACCTAAAAATTCAAACTCTTATTGGAAACGAACGCTTCAACCTAGAAGAGTGAAAATTGGGCAGCCAAGTGGACTTAGTGAACTGATCACTACCACAATGTCTCATCAAGATTGGGTGAAAAAAGGTTTGCCGAGATTTCAGAAAACCAGTACTTTTGGACGCTTGGCACACCTTTCCAATGAAAATGTCTTTAGGCAGGCTCTGCTTAGGGCTGCTTCAAGAGGAAACAAACCATAGAGACAGAACCTAAAACTACTTTATTTTGTCAATTTTCAAAGAGCTAGCACAAACCGTGTTTCATTTAGAGTTCCCAACACATCTATCTATATAGGAGAAAACAGAGTGAAACCTAAAAATTCAAACTCTTACTGGAAACGAACGCTTCAACCTAGAAGAGTGAATATTGGGCAGCCAAGTGGGCTTAGTGAACTGATCATTACCACAGAGAATCATCAAGATTGGGTGAAAAAATGTTTGCCGAGATTTCAGAAAACCAGTGCTTTTGGACGCTTGGCACACCTTTCCAATGAAAGTGTACTTAGGCAGTCTCTAGTTAGGGCTGCTTCAAGAAAAAACAAACCATGGAGACAGAACCTAAAACTACTCTATTTTGTCAATTTTCAAAGAGCTAGCACAAACCGTGTTTCATTTAGAGTTCCCAACACATCTATCTATATAGGAGAAAACAGAGTGAAACCTAAAAATTCAAACTCTTACTGGAATCGAACGCTTCAACCTAGAAGAGTGAAAATTGGGCAGCCAAGTGGACTTAGTGAACTGATCACTACCACAATGTCTCATCAAGATTGGGTGAAAAAAGGTTTGCCGATATTTCAGAAAACCAGTACTTTTGGACGCTTGGCACCCCTTTCCAATGAAAATGTCTTTAGGCAGTCTCTGCTTAGGCTGCTTCAAGAGGAAACAAACCTTAGAGACAGAACTTAGAACTATTTATTTTGTCAATTTTCAAAGAGCTAGCACAAACCGTGTTTCATTTAGAGTTCCCAACACATCTATCTATATAGGAGAAAACAGAGTGAAACCTAAAAATTCAAACTCTTACTGGAAACGAACGCTTCAACCTAGAAGAGTGAAAATTGGGCAGCCAAGTGGACTTAGTGAACTGATCATTACCACAGAGAATCATCAATATTGGGTGAAAAAATGTTTGCCGAGATTTCAGAAAACCAGTACTTTTGGACGCTTGGCACCCCTTTCCACTGAAAATTCTTTAGGCAGGCTCTGCTTAGGGCTGCTTCAAGAGGAAACAAACCATAGAGACAGAACCTAAATCTACTTTATTTTGTCAATTTTCAAAGAGCTAGCACAAGCCGTGTTTCATTTAGAGTTCCCAACCCATCTATCTATATAGGAGAAAACACAGTGAAACCTAAAATTTCAAACTCTTACTGGAAACACACGCTTCAACCTAGAAGAGTGAAAATTTGGCAGCCAAGTGGGCTTAGTGAACTGATCACTACCACAGAGAATCATCAATATTGGGTGAAAAAATGTTTGCCGAGATTTCAGAAAACCAGTACTTTTGGACGCTTCCCACACCTTTCCAATGAAAGTGTATTTAGGCAGTCTCCACTTAGGGCTGCTTCAAGAGGAAACAAACCATAGAGACAGAACCTAAAACTACTTTATTTTGTCAATTTTCAAAGAGCTAGCACAAACCGTGTTTCATTTAGAGTTCCAAACACATCTATCTATATAGGAGAAAACAGAGTGAAACCTAAAAATTCAAACTCTTACTGGAAACGAACGCTTTAACCTAGAAGAGTGAAAATTGGGCAGCCAAGTGGGCTTAGTGAACTGGTCACTACCACAGGGAATCATCAATATTGGGTGAAAAAATGTTTGCCGAGATTTCAGAAAACCAGTACTTTTGGACGCTTGGCACACGTTTCCAATAAAGTGTATTTACGCAGTCTCTAGTTAGGGCTGCTTCAAGAGGAAACAAACCATAGAGACAGAACCTAAATCTACTTTATTTTGTCAATTTTCAAAGAGCTAGCACAAGCCGTGTTTCATTTAGAGTTCCCAACACATCTATCTATATAGGAGAAAACAGAGTGAAACCTAAAAATTCAAACTCTTAGTGGAAACGAACGCTTCAACCTAGAAGAGTGCAAATTGGGCAGCCAAGTGGGCTTAGTGAACTGATCATTACCACAATGTCTCATCAAGATTGGGTGAAAAAAGGTTTGCCGAGATTTCAGAAAACCAGTACTTTTGGACGCTTGGCACACCTTTCCAATGAAAATATCTTTAGGCAGTCTCTGCTTAGGGCTGCTTCAAGAGGAAACAAACCTTAGAGGCAGAACTTAGAACTAGTTTATTTTGTCAATTTTCAAAGAGCTAGCACAAACCGTGTTTCATTTAGTGTTCCCAACACATCTATCTATATAGGAGAAAACAGAGGGAAACCTAAAATTATAAACTGCTACTGTAAACGAATGCTTCAAACTAGAAGAACAAAATTTGGTGAGTCAAGTGGGATTTGTGTACCGATCATTACCACCAAGTATCATCAAGATTGGGTGAAAAAATATTTGCTGGGATTTCGGAAACTCGTTATTTCTTGGAAGCTTGGCAACCCCTTTCAATGAAAGTGCTTTTCCACAGTCTGTGCCTAGGGCTACTTGAAGAGGTAACAAACCATAGAGACAAAACTGAAAACTACTTTATTTTGTCAAGTTTGAAAGAGCTACTACGAGCCATGTTGGATTTAGAGTTCCAAATTCATCTATCTATATAAGAGAGAACAGAGTGAAACCTAATATAAAAACTGCTACTGTAGACAAAGGCGTCAACCTAGAAGAGCAAAATTTGGTGAGCCAAGTGGGATTTGCGTACTGATCATTACCAGCATGTATCATGAAGATTGGGTGGAAAAATATTTGCTGGTATTTCGGAAACTCGTAATTTCTTGGAAGCTTGGCAAGCCCTTTCAAGGAAAGTGCTTTTCCACAGTCTCTGCTTAGGGCTACTTGAAGAGGAAACAAACCATAGAGACAAAACTGAGAACTACTTTTTTTTTTGTCAAGTTTCAAAGAGCTACTACAAACCATGTTGGATTTAGAGTTCCAAATTCATCTATCTATATAGGAGATAACAGAGTGAAACCTAAAAATAAAAACTGCTACTGTAAACGAAAGCTTCAACCTAGAAGAACAAAATTTGGTGAGCCAAGTGGGATTTGTGTAGTTGTCATTGCCACCACGTATCATCAGGATTGGGTGAAAAAAGATTTGCTGGTATTTTAGAAACTCGTAATTTCTTGAAAGCCTTGCAACAACTTTCAATGAAAGTGCTTTTCCACAGTCTCTGCTTAGGATTACTTGAAGAGGAAACAAATCATAGAGACAAAACTGAAAACCCTTTTATTTTGTCAAGTTTCAAAGAGCTACTACAAAGCATGTTGGATTTAGAGTTCCAAATTCATCCATCTATATAGGAGAAAACAGAGGGAAACCTAAAAATATAAACTGCTACTGTAAACGAACGCTTCAAACTAGCAGAACAAAATTTGGTGAGCCAAGTGGGATTTGAGTCCTGATCATTACCACCAAGTATCATCAAGATTGGGTGAAAAAATATTTGCTGGTATTTCAGAATCTCGTAATTTCTTAGAAGCTTGGCAACCCCTATCAATGAAAGTGCTTTTCCACAGTCTGTGCCTAGGGCTACTTGAAGAGGAAACAAACCATAGAGAAAAAACTGAGAACTCCTTTATTTTGTCAAGTTTTAAAGAGCTACTACAAACCATGTTGGATTTAGAGTTCCAAATTCATCTACCTCTATAGGACAGAACAGAGGGAAACCTAAATATAAAAACTGCTACTGTAGACGAACGCTTCAACCTAGAAGAACACAATTTGGTGAGCGAGGTGCGATTTGTGTTCTGATCATTACCACCAAGTATCATCAAGATTGGGTGAAAAAAATATTTGCTGGTATTTCGGAAACTCGTTATTTCTTGGAAGCTTGGCAACCCCTTTCAATGAAAGTGCTTTTCCCCAGTCTGTGCCTAGGGCTACTTGAAGAGGAAACAAACCATAGAGACAAAACTGAGAACTCCTTTATTTTGTCAAGTTTCAAAGAGCTACTACAAACCATGTTGGATTTAGAGTTCCAAATTCATCTATCTATATAGGAGAGAACAAAGTGAAACCTAAAAATAAAAACTGCTACTGTAAACGAACGCTTCAACCTAGAAGAAAAAATTTGGTGAGCCAAGGGGGATTTGTGTACTTGTTATTACCACCACGTATCATCAAGATTGGGTGAAAAAATATTTGCTGGTATTTCAGAAAATCGTGATTTCTTGGACGCTTGGCAACCCCTTTCAATGAAAGTGCTTTCCCACAGTCCCTGCTTAGGTCTACTTGAAGAGCAAACAAATCATAGAGACAAAACTGAGAGCTACTTTTTTTTGTCAAGTTTCAAAGAGCTACTACAAACCATGTTGGATTTAGAGTTCCAAATTCATCTATGTATATAGGAGAGAACAGAGGGAAACCTAAAAATATAAACCCCTACTGTAAACGAATGCTTCAAACTAGAAGAACAAAATTTGGTGAGTCAAGTGGGATTTGTGTACCGATCATTACCACCAAGTATCATCAAGATTGGGTGAAAAAATATTTGCTGGTATTTCAGAAACTCGTTATTTCTTGGATGCTTGGCAACCCCTTTCAATGAAAGTGCTTTTCCACAGTCTGTGCCTAGGGCTACTTGAAGAGGAAACAAGCCATAGACACTAAACTGAGAAATACCTTATTTTGTCAAGTTTCAAAGAGGTACTACAAACCATGTTGAATTTAGAGTTCCAAATTCATCTATCTATATAGGAGAGAATACAGTGAAACCTAAATATAAAAACTGCTACTGTAGACGAATGCTTAAAACTAGAAGAATTAAATTAGGTGAGCCAAGTGGGGTGTGTACTGATCATTTACACCAAGTATCATCAAGATTGGGTGAAAAAATATTTGCTGGTATTTCGGAAACTGGTTATTTCTTAGAAGCTTGGCAACCCCTCTCAATGAACGTGCTTTTCCACATTCTGTGCCTAGGGCTACTTGAAGAGGAAACAAGCCATAGAGACAAAACTGAGAACTCCTTTATTTTGTCAAGTTTCAAAAAGCTACTAAAGACCATGTTGGATTTAGAGTTCCAAATTCATCTATCTATATAGGAGAGAACAGAGTGAAACCTAAATGTAAAAACTGCTACTGTAGACGAACGCTTGAACCTAGAAGAACGAAAATTGGTGAACCAAGTGGGATTTGTGTACTGATCATTACCACCAAGTATCATCAAGATTGGGTGAAAAAATATTTGCTGGTATTTCAGAAACTAGTTATTTCTTAGAAGCTTGGCAACCCCTCTCAAAAAAGTGCTTTTCCACAGTCTGTGCCTGGGCTACTTGAAGAAAAAACAAACCATAGAGACAACACGGAGAACCCCTTTATTTTGTCAAGTTTCAAAAAGCTACTACAAAGCATGTTGGATTTAGAGTTCCAAATTCATCTATCTATATAGGAGAGAATAAAGTGAAACCTAAAATGAAAACTGCTAATGTAAAGGAACGCTTCAACGTAGAAGAACAAAATTTGGAGAGCCAATGAGACTTGTGTACTTGTCATTACCACAACGTATCATCAAGATTGGGTGAGAAAATATTTGCTGGTATTTCAGAAACTCGTTATTTCTTGGAAGCTTTGCAACCCCTCTCAATGAAAGTGATTTTCCACAGTCTGTGCCTAGGGCTACTTGAAGAGGAAAAAACCATAGAGACAAAACTGAGAACTAATTAATTTTGTCAAGTTTCAAAGAGCTATTAGAAACCATGTTGGATTTAGAGTTCCAAATTCATCTATCTATATAGGAGAGAACACAGTGAAACCTAAATATAAAAACTGCTACTGTAGACGAACGCTTCAACCTAGAAGAACACAATTTGGTGAGCGAGGTGCGATTTGTGTTCTGATCATTACCACCAAGTATCATCAAGATTGGGTGAAAAAATATTTGGTGGTATTTCGGAAACTCGTAATTTCTTGGAAGCTTGGCAACCCCTTTCAATAAAAGTGCTTTTCCACAGTCTCTGCTTAGAGCTACTTGAAGAGGAAACAAATCATAGAGACAAAACAGAGAACTCATTTATTTTGTCAAGTTTCAAAGAGCTATTACAAACCATGTTGGATTTAGAGTTCCAAATTTATCTATCTATATAGGAGAGAACAGAGGGAAACCTAATATTATAAACTGCTATTTAAACGAACGCTTCAAACTAGAAGAACAATTTTGGTGAGTCAAGTGGCATTTGTGTATCGATCATTACCACCAAGTATCATCAAGATTGGGTGAAAAAATATTTGCTGGTATTTCAGAAACTCGTTGTTTCTTGGAAGCTTGGCAACCTCTTTCAATGAAAGTGCTTTTCCACGGTCTGTGCCTAGGGCTACTTGAAGAGGAAACAAACCATAGAGACAAAACTGAGAACTCCTTTATTTTGTCAAGTTTCAAAGAGCTACTACAATCCATGTTGGATTTAGAGTTCCAAATTCATCTATCTATATAAGAGAGAACAGAGGGAAACCTAAATATAAAAGCAGCTACTGTAGACGAACGCTTCAACCTAGAAGAACACAATTTGGTGAGCGAGGTGGGATTTATGTTCTGATCATTACCACCAAGTATCATCAAGATTGGGTGAAAAAATATTTGGTGGTATTTCGGAAACTCGTAATTTCTTGGAAGCTTGGCAACCCTTTTCAATGAAAGTGCATTTCCACCGTCTCTGCTTAGGGCTACTTGAAGAGGAAACAAACCATAGAGACAAAACTGAGAACTACTTTTTTTGTCAAGTTTCAAAGAGCTACTACAAACCATTTTGGATTTAGAGTTCCAAATTCATCTATCTATATAGGAAAGAACACATTGAAACCTAAATAGAAAAACTGCTACTGTAGAAGAACGCTTCCACCTAGAAGAACAAAATTTGGTGAGCCAAGTGGGATTTGTGTAGTGATCATTACCACGTAGTATCATCAAGATTGGTTCAAAAAATATTTGCTGGTATTTCGGAAACTCGTTATTTCTTAGAAGGTTGGCAACCCCTCTCAATGAAAGTGCTTTTCCACGGTCTGTGCCTAGGGCTACTTGAAGAGGAAACAAACCATAGAGACAAAACTGAGAACTCCTTTATTTTGTCAAGTTTCAAAGAGCTACTACAAACCATGTTGGATTTAGAGTTCCAAATTCATCTATCTAAATAGGAGAGAACAGAGGGAAACCTAAATATAAAAACAGCTACTGTAGACGAACGCTTCAACCTAGAAGAACAAAATTTGGTGAGTCAAGTGGGATTTGTGTTTTGATCATTACCACCAAGTATCATCAAGGTTCGTTGAAAAAATATTTGCTGGTATTTCGGAAACTCGTTATTTCTTAGAAGCTTGGCAACCCCTCTAAATGAAAGTGCTTTTCCACAGTCTGTGCCTAGGGCTATTTGAAGAGGAAACAAACCATAGAGACAAAACTGAGAACTCCTTTACTTTGTCAAGTTTCAAAGAGCTACTACAAACCATGTTGGATTTAGAGTCCCAAATTCATCTATCTATATAGGAAAGAACCCAGGGAAACCTAAATACAAAAACTGCTACTGTAGACGAGCGCTTCAACCTAGAAGAACACAATTTGGTGAGCGAGGTGGGATTTGTGTTCTGATCATTACCACCAAGTATCATCAAGATTGGGTGAAAAAATGTTTGCTGGTATTTCGGAAACTCGTAATTTCTTGGATGCTTGGCAACCCATTTCAATGAAAGTGCTTTTCCACAGTCTATGCTTAGGGCTACTTGAAGAGAAAACAAATCATAGAGACAAAACTGAGAACTTTTTTTTGTCAAGTTTCAAAGAGTTACTACAAACCATATTGGATTTAGAGTTCCAAATTCATCTATCTATATAGGAGCGTACAGAGTAAAACCTAAATAGAAAAAGGGCTACTGTAGACGAACGATTCAACCTAGAAGAACAAAATTTGGTGAGCGAGGTGGGATTTGTGTTCTGATCGTTACTACGAAGTATCATCAAGATTGCGTGAAAAAATATTTGCTGTTATTTCGGAAACTCGTTATGTCTTAGAAGCTTGGCAAGCCCTCTCAATGAAAGTGCTTTTCCACAGTCTGTGCCTGGGGCTACATGAAAAGGAAAGAAAGCATAGAGAAAAACTGAGAACTCCTTTATTTTGTCAAGTTTCAAAGAGCTACTAAAAACCATGTTGGATTTAGAGTTCCGAATTCATCAATCTATATAGGAGAGAACAAAGTGAAACCTAAAAATAAAAGCTGCTATTGTAAACGAACGCTTCAACCTAGAAGAACAAAATTTGGTGAGTCAAGTGGGATTTGTGTTCCGATCATTACAACAACGTATCATCACGATTGGGTGAAAAAATACTTGCTGGTATTTCGGAAACTCCTAATTTCTTGGAAGGTTGGCAATCCCTTTCAATAAAAGTGCTTTTCCACAGTCTCTGCTTTGGGCTACTTGAAGAGGAAACAAATCATAGAGACAAAACAGAGAACTCATTTATTTTGTCAAGTTTCAAGATGTACTACAAACCATGTTGGTTTTAGACTTCCAAATTTATCTATCTATATAGGAGAGAACAGAGGGAAACCTAAATATATAAACTGCTACTGTAAACGCACGCTTCAAACTAGAAGAACAAAATTTGGTGAGTCAAGTGGGATTTGTGTACCGATAATTACCACCAAGTATCATCAATATTGGGTGAAAAAATATTTGCTGGTATTTCGGAAACTCGTTATTTCTTGGAAGCTTGGCAACCCCTTTCAATGAAAGTGCTTTTCCCCAGTCTGTGCCTAGGGCTACTTGAAGAGGAAACAAACCATAGAGACAAAACTGAGAACTCCTTTATTTTGTCAAGTTTCAAAGATCTACTACAACCCATGTTGGATTTAGAGTTCCAAATTCATCTATCTATATAGGAGAGAACAGAGTGAAAACTAAATATAAAAAATGCTACTGTAGACGAACGCTTCAAACCTAGAAGAACAATATTTGGTGAGCCAAGTGGGATTTGTGTACTGATCATTACCACGTAGTATCATCAAGATTGGGTCAAAAAATATTTGCTGGTATTTCGGAAACTCATTATTTCTTAGAAGGTTGGCAACCCCTCTCAATGAAAGTGCTTTTCCACAGTCTGTGCCTAGGGCTACTTGAAGAGGAAACAAACCATAGAGATAAAACTGAGAACTCCTTTATTTTGTCAAGTTTCAAAGAGCTACTACAAACCATGTTGGATTTAGAGTTCCAAATTCATCTAACTATATAAGAAAGAACAGAGTGAAACCTACATATAAAATCTGCTGCTGTAGATGAACGCTTCAACCTAGAAGAACACAATATGGTGAGCCAGGTGGGATTTGTGTACTGATCATTACCACCACGTATCATCAAGATTGGTGAAAAAATATTTGCTGGTATTTCGGAAACTCGTTATTTCTTAGAAGCTTGGCAACCCCTCTCAATGAAAGTGCTTTTCCACAATCTGTGCCTAGGGCTACTTGAAGAGGAAACAAACCAGAGAGACAAAACTGAGAACTAATTTATTTTGTCAAGTTTCAAAGAGCTACTACAAACCATGTTGGATTTAGAGTTCCAAATTCATCTATCTATATAGGAGAGGACAGAGTGAAACCTAAATATAAAAAATTCTACTGTAGACAAATGCTTCAACCTAGAAGAACAAAATGTGGTGAGCCAAGTGGGATTTGTGTACTGATCATTACCACCAAGTATCATCATGATTGGATGAAACAATATTTCCTGCTATTTCGGAAACTCGTAGATTCTTGGAAGCTTGGCAACCCATTTAAATGAAATTGCTTTTTGACAGGCTCTGCTTGGGGCTACTTGACGAGGAAAGAAACCATAGAGAAAACTGAGAACTACTTTATTTTGTCAAGTTTCAAAAAGCTACTATAAACCATGTTCGTTTTAGAGTTCCAAATTCATCTAACTATATACTAGACAACAGAGTGAAACATAAAAATAAAAACTGCTACTGTAAACGAACGCTTCAACCTAGAAGCACATGATTTGGTGAGCAAAGGCAGATTTGTGTCCTGATCATTAACACGTAGTATCATCAAGATTGGGTGAAAAAATATTTGCTGGTATTTCAGAAACTCGTAGTCTTGGACGATTGGCAACCCCTTTCAATGAAAGTGCTTTTCGCCAGTCTCTGCTTAGGGCTACATGAAAAGGAAACAAACCAGAGAGACAAAACTGAAAACTACTTTATTTAGTCAAGTTTCAAAGAGCTTCTACAATCCATGTTGGATTTAGAGTTCCAAATTCATCTATCTACATAGGAGAGAACAGAGTGAAACCTAAATATAAAAACTGCTACTGTAAACAAACGCTTCAACCTAGAAAAGCAAAATATGGTTAACAAGGTGCGATTTGTTTACTGATCTTACCAGCAAGTATCATGAAGATTGGGTGAAAAAATATTTGCTGCTATTTCGGAAACTCATAGATTCTTGGACGATTGGCAACCCATTTCAATGAAAGTGCTTATCGCCAGTCTCTGCTTAGGGCTACTTGAAGAGGAAACAAACCATAGAGACTAAACTGAGAACTCCTTTATTTTCTCAAGTTTCAAAGAGCTACTACAAACCATGTTGGATTTAGAGGTTTAAATTCATCTATCTACATAGGAGAGAACAGAGTGAAACCTAAAAATAAAAACTGCTATTGTAAACCAACACTTCAACCTAGAAGCACAAAATTTGGTGAGCCAAGTGTGATTTGTGTAGTGATCATTACCACAAAGTAACATCAATATTGGGTGAAAAAATATTTGCTGGTGTTTCGGCAACTCGTAGATTCTTGGAAGCTTGGCAACCCCTTTCAATGAAAGTGCTTTTCGACAGTCTGTGCTTAGGGCTACTTGACGAGGAAACAACCATAGAGACAAAACAGGGAAATAATTCATTTTGTCAAGTTTCAAAATGCTACTATAAAACATGTTCGATTTAGAGTTCCAAATTCATCTATCTATATAGGAGAGAACAGAGTAAAACCTAAAAATAAAAACTGCTACTGTAAATGAACGCTTCAATCTAGAAGAACAAAATTTGGTGAGCCAAGTCGCATTTGGGTCCTGATCTTTATCACCAAGTATCATCAAGATTGGGTGAAAAAATATTTGTTAATTTTTCAGGAAACTCGTAGTTTGTTGGAAGCTTAGCAACCTCTTTTAATGAAAGTGCTTTTCGCCAGTCTCTGCTTTGGGCTACTTGAAGAGGAACCAAACCTTAGAAACAAAAACTGAGAACTCCTTTATTTTGTCAAGTTTGAAAGAGCTACTACAAACTATGTTGGATTTAGAGTTCCAAATTCATCTATGTATAGGAGATAGAGCGCAAAACCTAAAAATAAAAACTGCTACTGAAAACGAAGGCTTCATTTTGGAGAACAAAATTTGGTGAGCCAAGTGCGATTTGTGTACTTATCATTATCACCAAGTATCATCAAGATTGGGTGAAAAAATACTTGCTGATATTTCAGGTAACTCGTAGTTTCATAACTGATTGGCAACCTCTTTCAATGAAAGTGCTTTTTGCTAGTCTCTGCTTAGGGCTACTTGAAGAGTAAACAACCATAGAGACAAAATTGGGAACTAATTTATTTTGTCAAATTTCAAAGAGCTGCTACAAACCATGTTAGATTTAGAGTTCCAATTTCATCTATCTACATAGGAGAGAGCTGAGTGAAACTCAAAAATAAAAAGTGCTACTGAAAATGAACGCTCCAATCTAGAAAAATGTTTTTCTTCTAGTTTGAAGCGTTCGTTTACAGTAGTAGTTTTTATTTTTAGGTTTCCCTCCATTTTGGCGAAAAGCACTTTCATTGAAAGGGGTTGCCAAGCGTACAAGAATCTACAAGGTATCGTAATACCAGCAAATATTTTTTCAGCCAATCTTGATGATAATTGCTGGTAATGATGAGTACACAAATCCCAACTAGCTCAACAAATTTTGTTCTTCTAGGTTGAAGCGTTCGTTTACACTAGCAGTTATTATGTTTAGGTTTCACTCTGTTTTTTCCAATATAGATAGATGAATTTGGAACTTTAAATCCAACAAGGTTTGCAGTAGCTTTTTGAAACTTGACAAAATAAAGTAGTTCTCTGTTTTGTCTCTATGGTTTTATTCGTTTTCACGTAGCCCAAAGAAGAGACTGGCAAAAAGCACTTTTATTAAAAGGGGTTGCTAAGCTTCCAACAATCTACGAGTTTTTTAAAATATCAACGAATATTTTTTCACCCAATCTTGATGAATCTTGATGGTAATGATCAGTACACAGATCCCACCTGACTCAACAAATTTTGTTCTTCTAGGTTGAAGCGTTCGTTTACACTAGCAGTTATTATGTTTAGGTTTCACTCTGTTCTCCCTATATAGATAGATGTATTTGGAACTCTAAATCCAGCAAGATTTGTAGTAGCTCTTTGAAACTTGACAAAAGAGTAGTTCTCAGTATTGTCTCTATGGTTTGTTTTCTCTTCAAGTAGCCCTAAGCAGAGAGTGGCCAAAAGCACTTTCCTTAAGAGGGGTTGCCAATCATCCAAGAATCTACGAGTTTCAGAAATACCAGCAAATATTTCTTCACCCAATCTTGATGATACTAGGTGGTAATGATCAGTACACAAATTTGACTTGGCTCACCAAATTTTTTGCTTCTAGGTTGAAGCTTTCGTTTACAATAGCAGTTTTAATTTTTAGGTTTCACTCTGTTTTCTCCCATACAGTTAGATAAATTTGGAACTCTAAAACCAACATGGTTTGTAGTAGCTTTTTCAAATTTGACAAAATAAAGTAGTTCTCAGTTTTGTTTATATGGTTTGTTTCCTCTTCAAGTAGCCCTAAGCAGAGCCTGGCAAAAATCACTTTCATTTAAGCAGGTTGACAAGCTTCCAGGAATCCACGAGTTTCTGAAAGAGCAGCAAGTATTTTTTCACCCAATCTTCATGATACTAGGTGGTAATGATCAGAACACAAATCCCACTTGGCTCACCAAATCTTGTTCTTCTAGGTTGAAGCGTTAGTTTACAGTACCAGTTTTTATTTTTAGGATTCACTTTGTTCTCTTGTATACAGATAGATAAATATGGAACTCTAAATCCAACATGGGTTGTAGTAGCTCTTTCAAACTTGACAAAATAAATTAGTTTCCATTTTTGGCTCTTTGGTTGTTTTCTCTTCAAGAAGCCCTAAGCAGAGACTGGCGAAAAGCACTTTCATTGAAAGGGGTTGCCAAGCTTCCAAGAATCTAGGAGTTTCCGAAATACCAGCAAATGTTTTTTCACCCAATCTTGATGACACTTGGTGGTAATCATCAGTACACAAATCGCACTTGGCTCAGCAAATTTTGTTCTTCCAGTTTGAAGCGTTCGTTTACAGTAGCAGTTTTTATTTTTAGGTTTCACTCTATTCTCTTCTCTACAAATAGATGAATTCTGAAATCTACATACAGCATGGATTGTAGCAGCTTTTTGAAAGTTGTCAAAATAAAGTAGTTTTCAGTTTTGTCTCTATGATTTGTTTCTTCTTGAAGTAGCCCTAAGGAGGACGGGCTTTTTAAAAAGCACTTTCATTGAAAAGTGTTGCCAATCGTCCAAGAATCCATCCGAAATATCATCAAATATTTTTTCTCCCAATCTTGATGATACTTGGTGGTAATGATCCGTAACAACCCCAATTGGTTAACCAAATTTTGCTTTTCCAGTTTGAAGTGTTTGTTTACAGTAGCAGTTTTTATTTTTAGGTTTCACTCTGTCCTCTCCTATGTACATAGAAGAACTTGGAACTCAAAATCCAACATGGTTTGTAGTAGCTCTTTTAAACTTGACAAAATAAAGTAGTTCTCAGTTTTGTCTCTATGTTTTTTCCTCTCACGTAGCCCTAAGCCGAGATTGGTGAAAAGCACTTTCATTCAAAGAGGTTGCAAAGCATACAAGAATCTACGAGATTTCGTAATACCAGCAAATATTTTTTCACCTAATCTTGATGATACTAGGTGGTAATGATCAGTACACAAATCCCACTTGGCTCACCAAATCTTGTTCTTAAAGTTTGAAGCGTTCGTTTACACTAGCAGTTTTGATTTTTAGGTTTCACTATTTTTCTCATATATAGTTAGATGAATTTGAAACTCTAAAACCAACATGGTTTGTAGTAGCTCTTTGAAACTTGACAAAATCAAATTGTTCTCATTTTTTTCTCTATGGATTTTTCCTCTTCAAGTAGCCCTAAGCAGAGCCTAGCAAAAAGCAGTTTCATTTAAACGGGTTGCCAAGATTCCAAGAATCTACGAGTTTCCGAAATACCAGCAAATATTTTTTCACCCAATCTTGATGATACTTGGTGGTAATGATCAGTGCATAAATCCGACTTCGCTCACCAAATTCTGTTCTTCTAGAATGAAGCGTTCATTTACAGTAGCAGTTTTTATTTTTATGTTTCACTCTATTCTCTCCTATATAGATAGATGAATTTGGAACTCTAGATCCAACATGGATTGTGGTACCTCTTTTAAACTTGTAAAAATAAAGTAGTTCTCAGTTTTGTCTCTATGGTTTGTTTCCTCTTGAAGCAGTCCTAAGCCGAGACTGGCAAAAAGCACTTTCATTGAAAGAAGGTGCCCATCGTCCAAGAATCTATGAGTTTCCGAAATACCATCATAATTTTTTCACCCAATATTAATGACACTTGGTGGTAATGATCAGTAAAAAAATCGTACTTGGTTAAACAAATTTTGCTTTTCTAGGTTGAAGTGTTCATTTACAGTAGCAGTTTTTATTTTTAGGTTTCACTCTGTTTTCTCCTATATAGTTAGATGAATTTGGAACTCTGAAAAAAATATGGTTTGTAGTAGCTTTTTGAAACTTGACAAAATGAAATAGTTCTCAGTTTTGTCTCTATGGTTTGTTTCCTCTTCAAGTAGCCCTAAGCAGAGACTGGCAAAAAGCACTTTCATTGAAAGGGGTTGAAATCGTCCAAGACTCTACGAGTTTTTGAAATACTGGCAAACATTTTTTCACCCAATCTTGATGATACTAGGTGGTAATGATCAGTACACTAATCCCACTTGGTTCACCAGATTTTGTTCTTCTAGGGTTTAGGGTTCGTTTACAGTAGCAGTTTTTACTTTTAGCTTTCAATCTGTTCTATCCTATATACATGGATGAATTTGGAACTCTAAATCCAACAAGGTTTGTAGTAGCTCTTTAAACTTGACAAAATAAAGTAGTTCTCAGAATTGTCTCTATGGTTTGTTTCCTCCTCAAGTAGCACTAAGCAGAGACTGGCGAAAAGCATTTTCCTTAAAGGGCTTGCCAATCGTCCAAGAATCTACGAATTTCCGAAATACCAGCAAATATTTTTTCAACCAATCTTGATGATTCCAGGTGGTAATGATCAGTACACAAATCTGACTTGACTCACCAAATTTTGTGCTTCTAGGTTGAAGCGTTCGTTTACAGAAGCAGTTTTTATATTTAGGATTCACTCTGTTTTCTTTAAAACCAACATGGGTTGTAGTAGCTTTTTGAAACTTGAGAAAATAAAGTAGTTCTCAGTTTTGTCTCTATGGTTTGTTTCCTCTTCAAGTAGCTCCAAGAAGAGCCTGGCATAAATGACTTTCATTTAAAGGGGTTGCCAAGCTTCCATGAAACTACGAATTTTCGAAATAGCAGCAAATATTTTTTCACCCAAACTTGATGATACTAGTTGGTAATGATCAGTACACAAATCCAACTTGGCTCACCAAATCTTCTGCTTCTAGGTTGAAGTGTTAGTTTACAGTAGCAGTTTTTATTTTTAGGTTTCACTCTGTTTTCTCCTATATAGTTAGATGAATTTGGAACTCTAAAACCAACATGGTTTGTAGTAGCTTTTTGAAACTTTACAAAATAAAGTAGTTCTCAGTTTTGTCTGAATGGTTTGTTTCCTCTTCAAGTAGCCCCAAGCAGAGCCTGGCAAAAAGCACTTTCATTTAAAGAGGTTGCCAAGCTTCCATGAAACTACGAGTTTATGAAATAGCAACAAATAGTTTTTCATCCAATCTTGATGATACTAGGTGGTTATGATCGGTGCACAAATCCCACTTGGCTCACCAAATTTTTTTCTTCTAGTTTGAAGCGTTCCTTTACAGTAGCAGTTTCTATTTTTAGGTTTCACTCCATTCTCTCATATATAGATAGATGAATTTGGAACTCTAAATCCAACATGGATTGCAGTAGCTCTTTGAAAGATGACAAAATAAATTAGTTTTCAGTTTTGTATCTATGGTTTCTTTCCTCTTCAAGTAGCCCTAAGCAGAGACTGGGGAAAAGCACTTTCATTGAAAGGGGTTGCCAATCGGCCAAGAATCTATGAGTTTCCGAAACACCATCAAATATTTTTTCACCCAATATGGATGATACTTGGTGGTAATGATCAGTAAACAAATCGCACTTGGTTAACCAAATTTTGTTCTTCTATGTTGAAGCGTTCGTTTACAGTAGCAGTTTTTATTTTTAGTGCTCACTCTATTCTCTCCTATATAGATAGATGAATTTAGAACTCTAAATCCAAAGAGGTTTCTAGTAGGTCTTTCAAACTTGACAAAATAAAGTAGTTCTCAGTATTGTCTCTATGTTTTGGTTCCTCTTCAAGTAGCCGTAAGCAGAGACTGGCGAAAAGCACTTTCATTGAAGGTGATTGCCAATCGTCCAAGAATCTACGAGTTTCCGAAATACCAGCAAATACTTTTTCACCCAATCTTTATGATACTAGATGGTAATGATCAGTACACAAATCCTACTGGCACACCAAATCTTGTGCTTCTAGGTTGAAACCTTCGTTTACAGTAGCAGTTTTATTTTTAGGTTTCACTCTGTTTTCTCCTATATAGATAGATTAATTTGGAACTCTAAATCCAACATGGATTGTAGTAGCTCTTTGAAACGTGACAAAATAAAGTAGTTTTCAGTTTTGTCTCTATGGTTTGTTTCCTCTTCATGTACCCCAAGAAGAGACTGGCAAAAAGCACTTTCATTGAAAGGAGTTGCCAATCGTCCAAGACTCTACGATTTTACGAAATACCAGCAAATATTTTTTTCACCCAAACTTGATGATACTTGGTGGTAACGATCAGTACACAAATCCGTCATGGTCACCAAATCTTGTGCTTCTAGGTTGAAGCGTTCATTTACAGGAGCAGTTTTTATTTTTAGGTTTTACTCTGTTTTCTCCTATATAGTTAGATGAATTTGGAACTCTAAAACCAACATGGTTTTTAGTAGCTTTTTGAAACTTGACAAAATAAAGCAGTTCTCAGTATTGTCTCTATGGTTTGTTTCCTCTTCAAGTAGCCCCAAGCAGAGCCTGGCAAAAAGCACTTTCATTTAAAGGGGTTGCCAAGCTTCCAAGAATCTACGTGTTTCCTAAATAGCAGCAAATATTTTTTCATCCAATCTTGATGATATTTGGTGGTAATGATCAGTACACAAATCCCACTTGGTTCACCAAATCTTGTTCTTCTAGTTTGAAGAGTTCGTTTACAGTAGCAGTTTTTATTTTTAAGTTTCACTCTATTCTCTCCTATATAGATAGATGAATTTGGAACTCTAAATCCAACATGGATTGTGGTAGCTCTTTGAAACTTGACAAAATAAAGTAGATTTCAGTTTTGTCTCTATGGTTTGTTTCCTCTTCAAGTAGCCCTAAGCAGAGACTGGCGAAAAGCCCTTTCATTGAAAGCGGTTGCCAATCGTCCAAGACTCTACGAGTTTTGAAATATCAGAAAATATTGTTTCTCCCAATATTGATGATACTAGGTGGTAATGATCAGTACAAAAATTCGACTTGGCTCACCAAATCTTGTTCTTCTAGTTTGAAGCGTTCGTTTGCAATAGCAGTTGTTATTTTTAGGTTTCACTGTGAATTCTCATATATAGTTAGCTGAATTTGGAACTCTAAAACCAACATGGTTTGTAGTAGCTTTTTGAAACTTAACAAAATAAAGTAGTTCTCAATTTTGTCTCTATGGTTTGTTTCCTTTTCAAGTAGCACCAAGCAGAGCCTGGGAAAAAGCACTTTCATTTAAAGGGGTTGTCAAGATTCAAGAATCTATGAGTTTCAGAAATAACAGCAAAAATTTTTTCATCCAATCTTGATGATATTGGTGGTAATGAACAGTACACAAATCCCACTTGGCTCACCAAATTTTGTACTTCTAAGTTGAAGCGTTCGTTTACAGTAGCAGTTTTTATTTTTAGGTTTCACTCAATTCTCTCCTATAGATAGATGAATTTGGACCTCTAAATCCAACATGGATTATAGTAGCTCTTTGAAACTTGACACAATAAAGTAGTTTTCAGTTTTGTCTTTATGGTTTTCTTCCTTTTCAAGTAGCCCTAAGCTCCAACTGGCAAAAAGCATTTTCATTGAACGGGGTTGCCAATCGTCCAAGACTCTACGAGTTTCTGAAATACCAGCAAATATTTTTCACCCAATCTTGATGATACTAGGTGGTAATGATCAGTACACTAATCCCACTTGGTTCACCAAATTTTATTCTTCTAGGTTGAAGCGTTAATTTACAGTAGCAGTTTTTACTTTTAGGTTTCACTCTATTCTCTCTTATATACATAGATGAATTTGGAACTCTAAATCCAACAAGGTATGTAGTAGCTCTTTGAAAAATGACAAAATAAAGTAGTTCTCAGTATGTACTCTATGGTTTGTTTCCTCTTCAAGTAGCCCTAAGCAGAGACTGGCAAAAACACATTCATTGAAAGGGGTTGCCAATCGTCCAATAATCTACGAGTTTCCGAAATACCAGCAAATATTTTTTCACCCAATCTTGATGATACTAGGTGGTAATGATCAGTACACAAATCCGACGTGGTCACCAGATCTTGTGCTTCTAGGTTAAAACGTTCGTTTACAGTAGCAGTTTTTATTTTTAGGTTTTACTCTGTTTTCTCCTATATATTTAGATGAATTTGGAACTCTAAAACCAACATGATTTTTAGTAGCTTTTTGAAACTTGACAAAATAAAGCAGTTCTCAGTATTGTCTCTATGGTTTGTTTCCTATTCAAGTAGCCCCAAGCAGACCCTGGCAAAAAGCACTTTCATTTAAAGGGGTTGCCAAGCTTCCAAGAATCTACGTGTTTCCGAAATAACAGCAAATATTTTTTCATCCAATCTTGATGATATTTGGTGGTAATGATCAGTACACAAATTCCACTTGGTTCACCAAATCTTGTTCTTCTAGTTTGAAGAGTTCGTTTACAGTAGCAGTTTTTATTTTTAAGTTTCACTCTATTCTCTCCTATATAGATAGATGAATTTGGAACTCTAAATCCAACATGGATTGTGGTAGCTCTTTGAAACTTGACAAAATAAAGTAGTTTTCAGTTTTGTCTCTATGGTTTGTTTCCTCTTCAAGTAGCCCTAAGCAGAGACTGGTGAAAAGCACTTTCATTGAAAGGGGTTGCCAGTCGTCCAAGACTCTACGAGTTTTGAAATATCAGAAAATATTTTTTCACCCAATCTTGATGATACTAGGTGGTAATGATCAGTACACAAATCCGACTTGGCTCACCAACTCTTGTTCTTCTAGTTTGAAGCGTTCGTTTACAGTAGCAGTTTTTATTTTTGGGTTTCACTCTGTTCTCTCCTATATAGATAGATGAATTTGGAACTCTAAATCCAACATGGATTATAGTAGCTCTTTGAAACTTGACAAAATAAAGTAGTTTTCAGTTTTGTCTCTATGGTTTGTTTCCTCTTCAAGGAACCCTAAGCAGAGACTGACAAAAAGCAGTTTCATTGAAAGGGGTTGCCAATCGTCCAAGAATCTACGAGTTTCCGAAAAAACATCAAATATTTTTTCACCCAATATTGATGATATATGGTGATAATGATCAGAAAACAAATCACACTTGATTAAACAAATTTTGCATTTCTAGGTTGATGCGTTTGTTAACAGAAGCAGTTTTTACTTTTAGGTTTCACTCTGTTCTCTGCTATATACATAGATGAATTTGGAACTCTAAATCCAACCAGGTTTGTATTAGCTCTTTGAAACTTGACAAAATAAAGTCCTTCTCAGTATTGTCTCTATGGTTTATTTCCTTTTCAAGTAGCACAATGCAGAGACTGACGAAAAGCACTTTCATTGAAAGGGGTTGCCAATCGTACAAGAGTCTACGAGTTTCCGAAATACCAGCAAATATTTTTTTTCACCCAATCTTGATGATACTAGGTTGTAATGATCAGTACACTAATCCCACTTGGTTCACCAAATTTTGTTCTTCTAGGTTGAAGCGTTCGTTTACAGTAGCAGTTTTTACTTTTAGGTTTCACTCTGTACTCTTCTATATAGATAGATGAATATGGAACTCTGAATCTAACAAGGTTTGTATTAGCTCTTTGAAAATTGACAAAATAAAGTAGTTCTCAGTATTGTCTCTATGGTTTGTTTCCTCTCAAGTAGCACTAAGGAGAGACTGGCAAGAAGCACGTTCCTTAAAAGGGTTTGCCAAGCTTCCAACAATCTACGAGTTTCCGAAAGAGCAGCAAATATTTTTTCATCCAATCTTGATGATAATTGGTGGTAATGATCAGTACACAAATCCCACTTGGCTTAGCAAATCTTGTTCTTCTAGTTTGAAGCGTTCCTTTACAGTAGCAGTTTTTATTTTTAGGTTTCACTCTGTTTTCTCCTATATAGATAGATGAATTTGGAACTCTAAATCCAACATGGATTGTAGTAGCTCATTGAAACATGACAAAATAAAGTAGTTTTCAGTTTTGTCTCTATGGTTTGTTTCCTCTTCAAGTAGCCCTAAGCAGAGACTGGCAAAAAGCACTTTCATTGAAAGGGGTTGCCAATAGTTCAAGACTCTACGAGTTTCCGAAATACCAGCAAATATTTTTTCACCCAATCTTGATGATACTAGGTGGTAATGATCAGTACACTAATCCCACTTGATTCACCAAATTTTGTTCTTCTAGGTTTCAGCGTTCGTTTACAGTAGCAGTTTTTATTTTTAGCTTTCACTCTGTTCTCTCCTATATAGATAGATGAATTTGGAACTCTAAATCCAACACGTTTTGTAGTAGCTCCTTGAAATTTGACAAACTAAAGTAGTTCTCAGTATTGTATCTATGGTTTGTTTCCTCTTCAAGTAGCCCTAAGCAGAGATTGGCGTAAAGCACTTTCCTTAAAGGGTGTTGCCAATTGTCCAAGAATCTACGAGTTTCAAAAATAGCAGCAAATATTTTTTCACCCAATATTGATGATACTAAGTGGTAATGATCAGTACACTAATCCCACTTGGTTCACAGAATTTTGTGCTTCTAGGTTGAAGCGTTCGTTTACTTTAGCAGTTTTTATTTTTAGGTTTAACTCTGTTTTCTCCTATATTGTTAGATGAATTTGGAACTCTAAATCCAACATGGTTTGTAGCAGCTTTTTGAAAATTGACAAAAAAAGTAGTTTTCAGTTTTGTCTCTATGGTTTGTTTCCTCTTCATGTAGCCCTAAGCAGAGAATGGCGAAAAGCACTTTCATTGAAAAGGGTTGCCAATCGTCCAAGACTCTATGAGTTTCCGAAATACCAGCAACTATTTTCTCACCAATCTTGATGATACTATGTGGTAATGATCAGTACACTAATCCCACTTGGTTCACCAAATTTTGTTTTTTAGGTTGAAGCGTTCATTTACAATAGCAGTTTTTACTTTTAGGTTTCACTCTGTTCTCTCTTATATACATAGATGAGTTTGGAACTCTACAAACAACAAGGTTTGTAGTAGCACTTTGAAACTTGACAAAATAAAGTCCTTCTCAGTATTGTCTCTATGGTTTGTTTGCTCTTCAAGTAGCACTAAGCAGAGACTGACGAAAAGCACTTTCATTGAAAGGGGTTGCCAATCGTCCCAGAATCTACGAGTTTCCGAAATACCATCAAATATTTTTTCACCCAATATTGATGATACTTGGTGGTAATGATCAGTAAACAAATCGTACTTAGTTAAACAAATTTTGCTTTTCTAGGTTGAAGCGTTTGTTTACAGTAGCAGTGTATATTTTTAGGTTTCACTCTGTTCTCTCCTATATATATAGATGAATTTGGAACTCTAAATACAACATGGATTGTAGTAGCTCTTTGAAATTTGACAAAATAAAGTAGTTTTCAGTTTTGTCTCTATGGTTTGTTTTCTCTTCAAAAAGCTTTAAGCAGAGACTGGCAAAATGCACTTTCATTGAAAGGGGTTGCCAATCGTCCAAGACTCTACAATTCTTCCAAATACCAGCAAATATTTTTTCGACCAATCTTGATGATACTAGGTGGTAATTATCAGTACACAAATCCGACTGGGCTCACCAAAATTTGTGCTTCTAGGTTGAAGGGTTCGTTTGCAGTAGCAGTTTTTATTTTTAGGTTTCACTCTGTTTTGTCCTATATAGTTAGATAAATTTGTAACTCCTTAAGCAACATGATTTAGTAGCTCTTTGAAACTTGACAAAATAAAGTAGTTTTCAGTTTTCTCTCTATGGTTTGTTTCCTCTTCAAGTACCCCAAGCAGAGACTGGCAAAAAGCACTTTCATTGAAAGGAGTTGCCAATCTTCCAAGACTCTACGATTTTACGAAATACCAGAAAATATTTTTTCACCCAAACTTGATGATACTAGGTGGTAATGATCAGTACACTAATCCAACTTGGTTCACCAAATTTTGTTCTTCTAGGTTGAAGCGTTCGTTTACAGTAGCAGTTTTTATTTTTAAGTTTCACTCTATTCT
>NW_027515460.1:38522-78753 GCF_048772815.1 Callospermophilus lateralis
TAATTTCTTGGAAGCTTGGCAACCCCTTTCAATGAATTTGCTTTTCCACCTTCTCTGCTTAGGGCTACTTGAGGAGGAAACAAATCATAGAGAAAAAACTGAGAACTCCTTTATTTGTCAAGTTTCAAAGAGCTACTACAAACCATGTTGTATGTAGAGTTCCAAATTCAACTATCTATATAAGAGAGAACAGAGTGAATCCTACATATAAAAATTGCTGCTGTGGATGAACGCTTCAATCTAGAAGAAGACAATTTGGTGAGCCAAGTGGGATTTGTGTACTGATCATTACCACCACGTATCATCAAGATTGGGTGAAAAAATATTTGCATGTATTTCGGAAACCCGTTATTTCTTAGAAGCTTGGCAACACCTCTCAATGAAAGTGCTTTTCCATAGTCTGTGCCTAAGACGATTTGAGAGAAAACAAACCATAGTGACAAAACTGAGAAGTCCTTTATTTTGTCAAGTTTCAAAGAGCTATTACAAACCATGTTTATCTATCTATATAGGTGAGAACAGAGTGAAACCTAAATATAAATACTGCTGCTGTAGACGAACACTTCAACTTAGAAGAACAAAATTTGGTGAGCAAAGTGGGATTTGTGTACTGATCATTACCACCAAGTATCATCAAGATTGGGTGAAAAAACATTTGCTGATATTTCGGAAACTCGTTATTTCTTAGAGGCTTGGCAACCCATTTCAATGAAAGTGCTTTTCCACAGTCTGTGCCTAGGGCTACTTGAAGAGGAAACAAAGCATAGAGAAAAAACTGAGAACTACTTTTTTTTGCCAAGTTTCAAAGAGCTACTACAAACCATGTTGGATGTAGCGTTCCAAATTCATATATCTATATAAGAGAGAACAGAGTGAAACCTACATATAAAAACTGCTGCTGTAGACAAACGCTTCAACCTAGAAGAAAACAATTTGGTGAGCCATTTGGGAATTGTGTACTGATCAATACCACCACGCATCATCAAGATTGGGTGAAAGAATATTTGCTGGTATTTCGGAAACTCGTTATTTTTTAGAAACTTAGCAACCACTCTCAATGAAAGTCCTATTCCACAGTCTGTGCCTAGGGCTACTTGAAGAGGAAACAAACCATAGAGACAAACCTGAGAACTACTTCATTTTGTCAAGTTTCAAAGAGCTAGAACAAACCATGTTGGATTTAGAGTTCCAAATTCATCTATCTATATAGGAGAGAACAGAGGGAAACCGAAATATAAAAACTTCTACTGTAGACGAACGCTTCCACCAAGAAAACAAAATTTGGTGAGCCAAGTGCGATTTGTGTAGTGATCATTACCACCAAGTATCATCAAGATTAGGTGAAAAAATATTTGCTGGAATTTCGGAAACTCGTTATTTCTTACAAGCTTGGCAAACCCTCTCAATGAAAGTGCTTTTCCACAGTCGGTGCCTAGGGCTACTTGAAGAGGAAACAAACCATAGAGGCAAAACTGAGAACTCCTTTATTTTGTCAAGTTTCAAAGAGCTACTACAAACCATGTTGGATTTAGAGTGCCAAATTCATCTATCTATATATGAGAGAACAGAGTGAAACCTACATATAAAAACTGCTACTGTAGACGAACGCTTCAAACTAGAAGAACACAATTTGGTGAGCCAAGTGGGATTTGTGTACTGATCATTACCACCAGGTAACATCAAGATTAGGTGGAAAAATATTTGCTGGTATTTCGGAAACTCGTTATTTCTTAGAAGCTTGGCAACCCCTCTCAATGAAGGTGCTTTTCCACAGTCTGTGCCCAGGGCTACTTGAAGAGGAAACAAACCATAGAGACAAAACTGAGAACTCCTTTATTTTGTCAAGTTTCAAAAAGCTTCCACAAACCATGTTGGATTTAGAGTTCCAAATTCATCTATCTATATCGGAGAGAGCACAGTGAAACATAAATAGAAAAACTGTCAACGAACTCTTCAACCTAGAAGAACAAAATTTGGTGAGCCAAGTGGTATTTTTGTTCTTGTCATTACCACCACGTATCATCAAGAATGGGGGAAAAATATTTGCTGGTATTTCGCAAACTCGTAATTTCATGGAATCTTGGCAACTCCTTTCAATGAAAGTGCTTTTTTACAGTCTCTAGTTAGAGCTACTTGAAGAGGAAACAAACCATAGAGACTAAACTGAGATCTCCTTTATTTTGTCAAGTTTCAAAGAGCTACTACAAACCATGTTGGATTTAGGGTACCAAAATCATCTATCTATATAGGAGAGAACAGAGAGAAACCTAAAAATATAAACTGCTACTGTAAACGAACGCTTCAAACTAGAAGAACAAATTTGGTGAGTCAAGTGGCATTTGTGTACCCATCATTACCACCAAGTATCATCAAGTTTGGGTGAAAAAACTTTTGCTGGTATTTCGGAAACTCGTTATTTCTTGGAAGCTTCCCAACCCCTTTCAATGAAAGTGCTTTTCCACAGTCTGTCCCTAGGGCTACTTGAAGAGGAAACAAACCATAGAGACAAAACTGAGAACTCCTTTATTTTGTCAAGTTTCAAAGAGCTACTACAAACCATGTTGGATTTAGAGTTCCAAATTCATCTATCTATATTGGCGAGAACAAAGTGAAACCTAAAAATAAAAACTGCTACTGTAAACGAACGCTTCAACCTAGAAAAACAAAATTTGGTGAGCCAAGTGGGATTTGTGTACTTGTCATTCCCAGAACGTATCATGAAGATTGGGTAAGAAAATATTTGCTGGAATTTCAAAAACTCGTAAATTCTTGGAAGCTTGTCAACCCCTTTAAATGAAAGTGCTTTTAAACAGTCTCTGCTTAGGGCTACTTGAAGAGGAAACAAACCATAGAGACAAAACTGAGAACAACTTTTTTTTGGCAAGTTTCAAAGAGCTACTACAAACCACGTTGGATTTAGAGTTCCAAATTCATAGATCAATATAGGAGACAACAGAGGGAAACCTAAAAATATAAACTGCTACTGTAAACGAACTCTTCAAACTAGAAGAACAAAGTTTGGTGAGTCAAGTGAGATTTGTGTACCGATCATTACCACCAAGTATCATCAAGATTAGGTGAAAAAATATTTGCTGGTATTACGGAAACTCGTTATTTCTTAGGAGCTTGGCAACCCCTCTCAATGAAAGTGCTTTTCCGCAGTCTTGCCTAGGGCTACTTGAAGAGGAAACAAACCATAGAGACAAAACTGAGAACTGCTTTATTTTGTCAAGTTTCAAAGAGCTACTACAAACGATTTTGGATTTAGAGTTCCAAATTCATCTATCTACATAGGAGAGAACAGAGTGAAACCTAAATATAAAAACTGCTACTGTAGACGAATGCTTCAACCTAGAAGAACAAAATTTGGTGAGCCAAGTGGGTTTTGTGTACTCATCATTACCACCAAGTATCATCAAGATTGGGTGAAAAAATATTTGCTGGTATTTTGGAAACTCGTTATTTCTTAGAAGCTTGGCAAGCCCTCTCAATTAAAGTTCTTTTACCCAGTCTGTGCCTAGGGCTACATGAAGAGGAAACAAACCATAGAGAAAAAACTGAGAACTCCTTTATTTTGTCAAGTTTCAAATAGCTACTACAAACCATGTTGGATTTAGAGTTCCAAATTCATCTATCTACATAGGAGAGAACACAGTGAAACCTCAAAAAAAAAAAACTGCTACTGTAAACGAACGCTTCAACCTAGAAGAACAAAATTTGGGGAGCCAAGTGGGATTTGTGTACTTGTCATTGCCACCACGTATCATGAAGATTGGGTGAAAAAATATTTGCTGGTATTTCAGAAACTCGTAATTTCTTGGAAACTTGGCAACCACATTCAATGAAAGTGCTTTTCCACAGTTTCTGCTTAGGGCTACTTGAAGAAGAAACAAACCATAGAGACAAATTGAGAACTACTTTTTTTGTCAAGTTTCATGGAGCTACTACAAACCATGTTGGATTTAGAGTTCCAAATTCATCTAACTATATAGGAGAGAACAGAGGGAAACCTAAATATACAAACAACTTCTGTAGATGAATGCTTCAACATAAAGAACCATTCTTGGTGAGCCAAGTGGGATTTGTGTACTAATCATTACCACCAAGTATCATCGAGATTGGGTGAGAAAATAATTGCTGGTATTTCGAAAACTCGTAATTTCTTGGAAGCTTGTCAACCCCTTTCAATGAAAGTGCTTCTAAACAGTCTCTGCTTAGGGCTACTTGCAGAGGAAACAAACAATAGAGACAAAACTGAGAACTACTTTTTTGTCAAGTTTCAAAGTGCTACTACAAACCATGTTGGATTTAGAGTTCCAAATTCATCTATCTATATAGGAGAGAACAGAGGGAATCCTAAAAATATAAACTGCTACTGTAAACGAACTCTTCAAACTAGAAGAACAAAATTTGGTGAGTCAAGTGAGATTTGTGTACCGATCATTACCACCAAGTATCATCAAGATTGGGTGAAAAAATATTTGCTGGTATTTCGGAAACTCGTTATTTCTTGGAAGTTTGTCAAACCCTCTCAATGAAAGTGCTTTTCCATAGTATGTGCCTAGGGCTACTTGAAGAAGAAACAAACCATAGAAACAAAACTGAGAACTACTTCATTTTGCCAAGTTTCAAAGAGCTACTACAAACCATGTTGGATTTAGAGTGCCAAATTCATCTATCTATATAGGAGAGAGCACAGTGAAACCTAAATAGAAAAACTGTCAACGAACTCTTCAATCTAGAAGAACAAAATTTGGTGAGCCAAGTGGTATTTTTGTACTTGTCATTACATCCACGTATCATCAAGATTGGGTGAAAAAATATTCGCTGGTATATCCTAAACTCGTAATTTCATGGAATCTTGGCAACTCCTTTCAATGAAAGTGCTTTTCCACAGTCTCTGCTTAGAGCTACTTGAAGAGGAAACAAACCATAGAGACTAAACTGAGATCTCCTTTATTTTGTCAAGTTTCAAAGAGCTACTACAAACCATGTTGGTTTTAGAGTTCCAAATATATCTATCTATATAGGAGAGAGCACAGTGAAACCTAAATAGAAAAACTGTCAATGAACGCTTCAACCTAGAAGAACAAAATTTGGTGAGCCAAGTGGGATTTTTGTACTTGTCATTACCACCACGTATCATCAAGATTGGGTGAAAAAATATTTCCTGGTATATCAGAAACTAGTAATTTCGTGGAAACTTGGCAACCCCTTTCAATGAAAGTGCTTTTCCACAGTCTCTCCTTAGGGCTACTTGAAGATGAAACAAATCATAGAGACAAAACTGAGAACTCCTTTATTTTGTCAAGTTTCAAAGAGCTACGACAAACCATGTTGGATTTAGAATTCCAAATTCATCTATCTACATAGGAGAGAACAGAGGGAAACCTAAATATATAAACTGCTACTGTAAAGAAACGCTTCAAACTAGAAGAACAAAATTTCGTGAGTCAAGTGGGATTTGTGTACTGGTCATTACCACCAAGTATCATCAAGCTTGGGTGAAAAAATATTTGCTGGTATTTCGGAAACTCGTTATTTTTTGGAAGCTTGCCTACGCCATTCAATGAAAGTGCTTTTCCACAGTCTGTGCCTAGGGCTACTTGAAGTGGAAGCAAACCATAGAGACAAAAGTGAGAACTACTTTATTTTGTCAAGTTACAAAGAGCTACTACAAGCCATTTTGGATTTAGAGTTCCAAATTCATCTATCTATATAAGAGAGAACAGAGTGAAACCTACATATAAAAACTGCTACTGTAGACGAACGCTTCAACCTAGAAGAACACAATTTGGTGAGCGAAGTGGGATTTGTGTACTGATCATAACCACCACGTATCATCAAGATTGAGTGAAAAAATATTTGCTGGTATTTCGGAAACTCGTTATTTCTTAGAATCTTGGCAACCCCTCTAAATGAAAGTGCTTTTTCACAGTCTGTGCCTAGGGCTACTTGAAATGGAAACAAACCATAGAGAAAGAACTGAGAACTCCTTTATTTTGTCAAGTTTCAAAGAGCTACTACAAACCATGTTGGATTTAGAGTTCCAAAATCATCTATCTATATTGGCGAGAACAAAGTGAAACCTAAAATATAAACTGCTACTGTAAACGAACGCTTCAACCTACAAAAACTAAATTTGGTGAGTCAAGTGGGATTTGTGTACTTCTCATTGCCAGAACGTATCATGAACATTGGGTGAGAAAATATTTGCTGGTATTTCGAAAACTCGTGATTTCTTGGAAGCTTGTCAACCCCTTTCAATGAAAGTGCTTTTAAACAGTCTCTGCTTAGGGCTACTTGAAGAGGAAACAAACAATAGAGACAAAACTGAGAACTACTTTTTTTTGTCAAGTTTCCAAAGTGCTACTACAAACCATGTTGGATTTAGAGTTCCAAATTCTTCGATCTATATAGGAGACAACAGAGGGAATCCTAAAATTATAAACTTCTACACTAAACGAACTCTTCAAATTAGAAGAACAAAATTTGGTGAGTCAAGTGAGATTTGTGTACCGATCATTACCACCAAGTACCATCAAGATTGGGTGAAAAAAATATTTGCTGGTATTATGGAAACTCGTTATTTCTTAGGAGCTTGGAAACCCCTCTCAATGAATGTGCTTTTCCACAGTCTGTGCCTAGGGCTACTTGAAGAGCAAACAAACCATAGATACAAAACTGAGAACTTCTTTATTTTGTCAAGTTTCAAAGAGCTACTACAAACCATGGTGGATGTAGAGTTCCAAATTCATCTATCTATATAGAAGAGAACAGAGTGAAACCTAAATATAAAAACTGCTACTGTAGACGAACGCTTCAACCTAGAATAACAAAATTTGGTGAGCCAAGTGGCATTTGTGTACTGATCATTACCACCAAGTATCATCAAGATTGGGTGAAAAAATATTTGCTGGTATTTCGGAGACTGGTCATTTCTTAGAAGCTTGGCAACCCCTCTCAATGAAAGTGCTTTTCCACATTCTTTGCCTAGGGCTACTTGAAGAGGAAACAAACCATAGAGACAAAACTGAGAATTCCTTTATTTTGTCAAGTTTCAAAAAGCTACTACAAACCGTGTTTTATTTAGAGTTCCAAATTCATCTATCTATGTAGGAGAGAACAGAGTGAAACCTAAAAATATAAGCTGCTACTGTAAACGAACGCTTCAACCTAGAAGAAGAAAATATGGTGAGCCAACTGGGATTTGTGCACTTGTCATTGACAACCACGTATCATGAAGATTGGGTGAAAAAATATTTGCTGGTATTTCGGAAACTCGTTATTTCTTGGAAGCTTGGCAACCCTTTCAATTAAAGTGCTTTTCCACAGTCTGTTCTAAGGCTACTTGAAGAGGAAACAAACCATAGAGACAAAACTGAGAACTACTTTACTTTGTCAAGTTTCAAACAGCTACTACAAACCATGTTGGATTTAGAGTTCCAAATTTATCTATCTATATAGGAGAGAACGGAGTGAAACCTAAAAATAAAAACTTCTACTGTAAACGAACGGTTCAATCTAGAAGAACAATATTTGGTGATGCAAGTGGGATTAGTGTACTTGTCATTACCACCACGTATCATCAAGATTGGGTGAAAGAATATTTGCTGGTATTTCGGAAACTCATAATTTATTGGAAGCTTCGCAACCCCTCTCAATGAAAGTGCTTTTCCACAGCTTCTGCTTAGGGCTACTTGAAGAGGAAACAAACCATAGAGACTAAACTGAGAACTACTTTTTTTTGTCAAGTTTCAAAGAGCTAATACAAACCATGTTGGATTTAGAGTTCCAAATTCAATAATCTAAATAGGAGAGATCAGAGGGAAACCTAAATATAAAAACTACTTCTGTAGATGAATGCTTCAACCTAGAAGAACCATTCTTGGTGAGCCAAATGGGATTTGTGTACTGATCATTACCACCAAGTATCATCAAGATTGGGTGAACAAACACTTGGTGGTATTTCGGAAACTTATAATTTCTTGAAAGCTTGGCAACCCCTTTTAATGAAAGTGCTTTTTCCACAGTCACTGCTTAGGGCTTCTTGAAGAGGAAACAAACCATAGAGACAAAACTGAGAACTCCTTTTTTTTGTCAAGTTTCAAAGAGCTACTACAAACCATGTTGCATTTAGAGTTCCAAATTCATCTATCTATATAGGAGAGAACAGAGTGAAATCTAAAAATACAAACTGCTACAGTAAACGAACGCTTCAACCTAGAAGAACAAAATTTTGTGAGCCAAGTGGGATTTGTGTACTTGTCATTGCCACAACGTAACATGAAGATTGGGTGAAAAAACATTTGCTGGTATTTCGGAAACTCCTAATTTCTTGGAAACTTGGCAACCTCTTCAATGAAAGTGCTTTTCCCATAGTCTCTGCTTAGGGCTACTTGAAGTGGAAACAAACAATAGAGACAAAACTGAAAACTCCTTTTTTTCTCAATCTTCAAAGAGCTACTACAAACCATGTTGGATTTAGAGTTCCAAATTCATCTGTCTATATAAGAGAGAACAGAGTGAAACCTAAATATAAAAACTGCTACTGTAGACGAAACCTTCAACCTAGAAGAACAAAATTTCTTGAGCCAAGTGGGATTTGTTTACTGATCATTACCACCAAGTATCATCAAGATTGAGTGAAAAAATATTTGCTGGTATTTCGGAGACCCGTTATTTCTTAGACTTGGCAAACGCTCTCATTGAAAGTGTTTTCCACAGTCTGTGCCTAGGGCTACTTGAAGAGGAAACCAACCATAGAGACAAAACTGAGAACTACTTTATTCTGTCAAGTTTCAAAGAGCTACTACAAACCATGTTGGATTTAGAGTTCCAAATTCATCTATCTATATTGGAGAGAACAGAGTGAAACCTAAATACAAAAACTGCTTCTGTAGATGAACGCTTAAACCTTGAAGAACAAAATTTGGTGAGCCAAATGGGATTTGTGTACTGATCATTACCACCAAGTATCATCAAGATTGGGTGAAAAAATATTTGCTGGTATTTCAGAAACTCGTAATTTCTCGGGAGCTTGGCCACCCCTTTCAATGAAAGTGCTTTTCCACAGTATCTGCTTAGGGCTACTTGAAGAGGAAACAACCCATAGAGACAAAAAAGAGAACTCCTTTTTTTGTCAAGTTTCAAAGAGCTACTACAAACCATGTTGGATTTATAGTTCCGAATTCATCTATATATATAGAGGAGAACAGAGTGAAACCTAAATATAAAAACTGCTACTGTAAACGAACGCTTCTACCTAGAAGAACAAAATTTGGTGAGCCAAGGGGGATTTGTGTCCTTGTCATTGCCACCAAGTATCATCAAGATTGGGTGAAAAAACTATTTGCTGGTGTTTCGGAAACTCGTAATTTCTTAGAAGCTTGGTAACCCCTCTCAATGACAGTGCATTTCCACAGTCTGTGCCTAGGGCTACTTGAAGAAAAAAGAAACCATAGAGACAAAACTGAGTACTCCTTTATTTTGTCCAGTTTCAAAGAGCTACTACAAACCATGTTAGATTTAGAGTTCCAAATTCATCCATCTATATAAGAGAGAACAGAGTGAAACCTAAATATAAAAACTGCTACTGTAGTCGAACGCTACAACCTACAAGAACACAATTTGGTGAGCCAAGTGGGATTTGTGTACTGATCATTACCACCAAGTATCATCAAGATTGGGTGAAAAAATAATTGCTGCTGTTTCGGAAACTCGTTATTTCTTTGAAACTTGGCAACCCCTCTCAATGTAAGCGCTTTTCCACAGTCTGTGCCTAGGACTACTTGAAGAGGAAACAAACCATAGTGACAAAACTGAGAACTTCTTTATTTTGTCAAGTTTCAAAGAGCTACTACAAACCTTGTTGGATTTAGAGTTCCAAATTCAGTTATCTATATAGGAGAGAACAGAGTGAAACCTAAAAATAAAAACTGCTACTGTAGACGAACGCTTCAACCTAGAAGAACAAAATTTGGTGAGCCAAGTGGGATTTGTGTACTGCTCATTACCACCAACTATCATCAAGATCGGGTTAAAAAATATTTGCTGGTATTACGGAAACTCGTTATTTTTTAGAAGCTTTGAAACCCCTCTCAATGAAAGTGCTTTTCCACAGTCTGGTCCTAGGGCTACTTGAAGAGGAAACAAACCATAGGGACAAAACTGAGAACTCCTTTATTTTTGAAGTTTCAAAGAGCTACTACAAACCATGTTGGATTTAGAGTTCCAAATTCATATATCTGTATAGGGGAGAACAGAGTGAAACACAAAAATAAAAACTGCTACAGTAAACGAACGCTTAAACCTAGAAGAACAAAATTTGGTGAGCCAAGTGGGATTTGTGTACGGCTCATTACCACCAAGTATCATCAAGATTGGATGAAAAAATATTTGCTGGTATAACGGAATCTCGTAATTTCTTGGAAGCTTGACAACCCCTCTCAATGAAAGTGCTTTTCCACAGTCTGTGCCTAGGGCCACTTGAAGAGGAAAGAAACCATAGAGACAAAACTGGAACTCCTTTATTTTGTCAAGTTTCATAGAGCTACTACAAACTGTGTTGGATTTATAGTTCCAAATTTATCTATCTATATAGGAGAGAAAAGAGTGAAACCCTAAATATAAAAACAGCTACTGTAGTGGAACGCTACAACCTACAAGAACACAATTTGGTGAGCCAAGTGGAATTTGAGTACTGATCATTACCACCAAGTATCATGAAGATTGGGTGAAAAAATATTTGCTGGTCTTTCGGAAAATCGTTATTTCTTTGAAACTTGGCAACCCCTCTCAATGTAAGTGCTTTTCCACATTCTGTGCCTAGGGCTACTTCAAGAGGAAACAAACCATAGTGACAAAACAGAGAACTTCTTTATTTTGTCAAGTTTCAAAGAGCTACTACAAACCATGTTGGATTTAGAGTTCCAAATTCATCTATCTATATAGGGGAGAACAGGGGAAACCTAAATATAAAAGCTGCTACTGTAGACGAACGCTTCAACCTAGAAGAACACAATTTGGTGAGCCAAGTGGAATTTGTGTACTGATCATTACCACCACGTATCATCAAGATTGGGTGAAATAATATTTGCTGGTATTTCGGAAACTCGTAATTTCTTGAAAGCTTGGCAACCCCTCTCAATGAAATTGCTTTTCCACAGTCTGTGCCTACGGCTACTTGAAGAGGAATCAAACCATAGAGATTAAACTGAGAACTCCTTTATTTTGTCAAGTTTCAAAGAGCTACTACAAACCATGTTGGATTTAGAGTTCCAAATTCATCTATCTATATAGGAGAGAACAGAGGGAAACCTAAAAATAAAAACTACTACTGTAAATGAACGCTTCAACAAAGAAGAACAAAATTTGGAGAGCCAAGTGAGATTTGTGTACTTGTCATTGCCACCACGTATCATGAAGATTGGGTGAAAAAATATTTGCTGGTATTTCAGAAACTCGTAATTTCTCGGGAGCTTGGCCACCCCTTTCAATGAAAGTGCTTTTCCACAGTCTCTGATTAGGGCTACTTGAAGAGGAAACAACCCATAGAGACAAAAAAGAGAACTCCTTTTTTTGTCAAGTTTCAAAGAGCTACTACAAACCATGTTGGATTTATAGTTCCGAATTCATCTATATATATAGAGGAGAACAGAGTGAAACCTAAATATAAAAACTGCTACTGTAAACGAACACTTCTACCTAGAAGAACAAAATTTGGTGAGCCAAGGGGGATTTGTGTCCTTGTCATTGCCACCAAGTATCATCAAGATTGGGTGAAAAAACTATTTGCTGGTGTTTCGGAAACTCGTAATTTCTTAGAAGCTTGGTAACCCCTCTCAATGACAGTGCATTTCCACAGTCTGTGCCTAGGGCTACTTGAAGAAAAAAGAAACCATAGAGACAAAACTGAGTACTCCTTTATTTTGTCCAGTTTCAAAGAGCTACTACAAACCATGTTAGATTTAGAGTTCCAAATTCATCCATCTATATAAGAGAGAACAGAGTGAAACCTAAATATAAAAACTGCTACTGTAGTCGAACGCTACAACCTACAAGAACACAATTTGGTGAGCCAAGTGGGATTTGTGTACTGATCATTACCACCAAGTATCATCAAGATTGGGTGAAAAAATAATTGCTGGTGTTTCGGAAACTCGTTATTTCTTTGAAACTTGGCAACCCCTCTCAATGTAAGCGCTTTTCCACAGTCTGTGCCTAGGACTACTTGAAGAGGAAACAAACCACAGTGACAAAACTGAGAACTTCTTTATTTTGTTAAGTTTCAAAGAGCTACCACAAACCTTGTTGGATTTAGAGTTCCAAATTCATCTATCTATATAGGAGAGAACAGAGGGAAACCTAAAAATAAAAGCTGCTACTGTATACGAACGCTTCAACCTAGAAGAACACAATTTGGTGAGCCAAGTGGGATTTGTGTACTGATCATTACCACCACGTATCATCAAGATTGGGTGAAATAATATTTGTTGGTATTTCGGATACTCGTTATTTCTAAGAAGCTTGGCACCCCCTCTCAATGAAAGTGCTTTTCTACAGTCTGTGCCTAGGGCTACTTGAAGAGGACACAAACCATAAAGACAAATCTGATAACTACAGTTTTTTGTCAAGTTTCAAAGAGCTACTACAAACCATGTTGGATTTAGAGTTATAAATTCAGTTATCTATATAGGAGAGAACAGAGTGAAACCTAAAAATAAAAACTGCTACTGTAGACGAACGCTTCAACCTAGAAGAACAAAATTTGGTGAGCCAAGTGGGATTTGTGTACTGCTCATTACCACCAAGTATCATCAAGATCGGGTTAAAAAATATTTGCTGGTATTACGGAAACTCGTTATTTTTTAGAAGCTTTGAAACCCCTCTCAATGAAAGTGCTTTTCCACAGTCTGGTCCTAGGGCTACTTGAAGAGGAAACAAACCATAGGGACAAAACTGAGAACTCCTTTATTTTTGAAGTTTCAAAGAGCTACTACAAACCATGTTGGATTTAGAGTTCCAAATTCATCTATCTGTATAGGGGAGAACAGAGTGAAACACAAAAATAAAACTGCTACAGTAAACGAACGCTTAAACCTAGAAGAACAAAATTTGGTGAGCCAAGTGGGATTTGTGTACTGCTCATTACCACCAAGTATCATCAAGATTGGATGAAAAAATATTTGCTGGTATAACGGAATCTCATAATTTCTTGGAAGCTTGACAACCCCTCTCAATGAAAGTGCTTTTCCACAGTCTGTGCATAGGGCCACTTGAAGAGGAAAGAAACCATAGAGACAAAACTGGAACTCCTTTATTTTGTCAAGTTTCATAGAGCTACTACAAACTGTGTTGGATTTATAGTTCCAAATTTATCTATCTATATAGGAGAGAACAGAGTGAAAACTAAAAATAAAAACTGCTACTGTAAATGAACGCTTCAACTTAGAAGAACAAAATTTGGTGAGCCAAGTGGGATTTGTGTACTTGTCATTACCACCAGGTATCATCAAGATTGGGTCAAAAAATATTTGCTGGTATTTCGGAAACTCGTAATTTCTTGGAAGCTTGGCAACCCCTTTCAATGAAAGTGCTTTTCCACAGTCTGTGCCTAGGGCTACTTGAAGAGGAACCAAACCATAGAGACAAAACTGAGAACTCCTTTATTTTGTCAAGTTTCAAAGAGCTACTACAAACCATGTTGGATTTAGAGTTCCAAATTCATCTATCTATATAGGAGAGAAAAGAGTGAAACCTAAATATAAAAAGAGCTACTGTAGTGGAACGCTACAACCTACAAGAACACAATTTGGTGAGCCAAGTGGGATTTGAGTACTGATCATTACCACCAAGTATCATGAAGATTGGGTGAAAAAATATTTGCTGGTCTTTCGGAAAATCGTTATTTCTTTGAAACTTGGCAACCCCTCTCAATGTAAGTGCTTTTCCACATTCTGTGCCTAGGGCTACTTCAAGAGGAAACAAACCATAGTGACAAAACAGAGAACTTCTTTATTTTGTCAAGTTTCAAAGAGCTACTACAAACCTTGTTGGATTTAGAGTTCCAAATTCATCTACCTATATAGGGGAGAACAGGGGGAAACCTAAATATAAAAGCTGCTACTATAGACGAACGCTTCAACCTAGAAGAACACAATTTGGTGAGCCAAGTGGAATTTGTGTACTGATCATTACCACCACGTATCATCAAGATTGGGTGAAATAATATTTGCTGGTATTTCGGAAACTCGTAATTTCTTGAAAGCTTGGCAACCCCTCTCAATGAAATTGCTTTTCCACAGTCTGTGCCTACGGCTACTTGAAGAGGAATCAAACCATAGAGATTAAACTGAGAACTCCTTTATTTTGTCAAGTTTCAAAGAGCTACTACAAACCATGTTGGATTTAGAGTTCCAAGTTCATCTATCTATAAAGGAGAAAACAGAGTGAAACCTAAAAATAAAAACTGCTACTGTAAACGAACGCTTCTACCTAGAAGAACAAAATTTGGTGAGCCAAGTGGGATTTGTGTACTTGTCATTACCACCACGTATTATCAAGATTGCGTGAAAAAATATTTGCTGGTATTTTGGAAACTCGTAATTTCTTGGAAGCTTGGCAACCCCTCTCAATGAAAGTGCTTTTCCACAGTCTGTGCCTAGGGCTACTTGAAGAGGAAACAGACTATAGAGACTAAACTGAGAACTCCTTTATTTTGTCAAGTTTCAAAGAGCTACTACAAACCATGTTGGATGTAGAGTTCCAAATTCATCTATCTATATAGGAGAGAACAGGGGGAAACCTAAATATAAAAACTGCTACTGTAGACGAACGCTTCAACCTAGAAGAACAAAATTTGGTGAGCCAAGTGGGACTTGTGTACTGATTATTACCACCAAGTATCATCAAGATTGGGTGAAAAAATATTTGCTGGTATTTCGGAAACTCGTTATTTCTTAGAAGCTTGGCAACCCCTCTCAATGAAAGTGCTTTTCCGCAGTCTGCCTAGGGCTACTTGAAGAGGAAACAAACCATAGAGACAAAACTGAGAACTGCTTTATTTTGTCAAGTTTCAAAGAGCTACTACAAACGATTTTGGATTTAGAGTTCCAAATTCATCTATCTACATAGGAGAGAACAGAGTGAAACCTAAATATAAAAACTGCTACTGTAGACGAATGCTTCAACCTAGAAGAACAAAATTTGGTGAGCCAAGTGGGTTTTGTGTACTCATCATTACCACCAAGTATCATCAAGATTGGGTGAAAAAATATTTGCTGGTATTTTGGAAACTCGTTATTTCTTAGAAGCTTGGCAAGCCCTCTCAATTAAAGTTCTTTTACCCAGTCTGTGCCTAGGGCTACTTGAAGAGGAAACAAATCATAGAGACAAAACTGAGAACTCCTTTATTTTTTCAAGTTTCAAATAGCTACTACAAACCATGTTGGATTTAGAGTTCCAAATTCATCTATCTACATAGGAGAGAACACAGTGAAACCTCAAAAAAAAAACTGCTACTGTAAACGAACGCTTCAACCTAGAACAAAATTTGGGGAGCCAAGTGGGATTTGTGTACTTGTCATGGCCACCACGTATCATGAAGATTGGGTGAAAAAATATTTGCTGGTATTTCAGAAACTCGTAATTTCTTGGAAACTTGGCAACCACTTTCAATGAAAGTGCTTTTCCACAGTTTCTGCTTAGGGCTACTTGAAGAAGAAACAAACCATAGAGACAAAACTGAGAACTACATATTTTGTCAAGTTTCATGGAGCTACTACAAACCATGTTGGATTTAGAGTTCCAAATTCATCTATCTATATAGGAGAGAACAGAGGGAAAACTAAATATACAAACAACTTCTGAGGATGAATGCTTCAACATAGAGAACCATTCTTGGTGAGCCAAGTGGGATTTGTGTACTAATCATTACCACCAAGTATCATCGAGATTGGGTGAGAAAATAATTGCTGGTATTTCGAAAACTCGTAATTTCTTGGAAGCTTGTCAACCCCTTTCAATGAAAGTGCTTTTAAACAGTCTCTGCTTAGGGCTACTTGCAGAGGAAACAAACAATAGAGACAAAACTGAGACCTACTTTTTTTGTCAAGTTTCAAAGTGCTACTGCAAACCATGTTGGATTTAGAGTTCCAAATTCATCTATCTATATAGGAGAGAACAGAGGGAATCCTAAAAATATAAACTGCTACTGTAAAAGAACTCTTCAAACTAGAAGAACAAAATTTGGTGAGTCAAGTGAGATTTGTGTACCGATCATTACCACCAAGTATCATCAAGATTGGGTGAAAAAATATTTGCTGGTATTACGGAAACTCGTTATTTCTTAGGAGCTTGGAAACCCCTCTCAATGAATGTGCTTTTCCACAGTCTGTGCCTAGGGCTCCTTGAAGAGCAAACAAACCATAGATACAAAACTGAGAACTTCTTTATTTTGTCAAGTTTCAAAGAGCTACTACAAACCATGGTGGATGTAGAGTTCCAAATTCATCTATCTATATAGAAGAGAACAGAGTGAAACCTAAATATAAAAACTGCTACTGTAGACGAACGCTTCAACCTAGAATAACAAAATTTGATGAGCCAAGTGGGATTTGTGTACTGATCATTACCACCAAGTATCATCAAGATTGGGTGAAAAAATATTTGCTGGTATTTCGGAGACTGGTCATTTCTTAGAAGCTTGGCAACCCCTCTCAATGAAAGTGCTTTTCCACATTCTTTGCCTAGGGCTACTTGAAGAGGAAACAAACCATAGAGACAAAACTGAGAATTCCTTTATTTTGTCAAGTTTCAAAAAGCTACTACAAACCGTGTTTTATTTAGAGTTCCAAATTCATCTATCTATGTAGGAGAGAACAGAGTGAAACCTAAAAATATAAACTGCTACTGTAAACGAACGATTCAACCTAGAAGAAGAAAATTTGGTGAGCCAACTGGGATTTGTGTACTTGTCATTGACAACCACGTATCATGAAGATTGGGTGAAAAAATATTTGCTGGTATTTCGGAAACTCGTTATTTCTTGGAAGCTTGGCAACCCCTTTCAATTAAAGTGCTTTTCCACAGTCTGTTCTAAGGCTACTTGAAGAGGAAACAAACCATAGAGACAAAACTGAGAACTACTTTACTTTGTCAAGTTTCAAACAGCTACTACAAACCATGTTGGATTTAGAGTTCCAAATTCATCTGTCTATATAGAGGAGAACAGAGTGAAACCTAAAAATAAAAACTGCTACTGTAAACGAACGCTTCTACCTAGAAGAACAAAATTTGGTGAGCCAAGTGGGATTTGTGTACTTGTCATTACCACCACGTATCATCAAGATTGGGTGAAAAAATATTTGCTGGTATTTTGGAAACTCGTAATTTTTTGGAAGATTGGCAACCCCTCTCAATGAAAGTTCTTTTCCACAGTCTGTGCCTAGGGCTACTTGAAGAGGAAACAGACTATAGAGACTAAACTGAGAACTCCTTTATTTTGTCAAGTTTCAAAGAGCTACTACAAACCATGTGGGATTTAGAGTTCCAAATTCATCTGTCTATATAGAGGAGAACAGAGTGAAACCTGAATATAAAAACTGCTACTGTAGACGAACGCTTCAACCTAGAAGAACAAAATTTGGTGAGCCAACTGGGATTTGTGTACTGATCATTACCACCAAGTATCATCAAGATTGGGTGAAAAAATATTTCCTGGTATTTCGGAAACTCGTTATTTTTTAGAAGTTTGGCAACCCCTCTCAATGAAAGTGCTTTTCCACAGTCTGTGCCTAGGGCTACTTAAAGAGGAAACAAACCATAGAAACAAAACTGAGAACTCCTTTATTTTGTCAAGTTTCAAAGAGCTACTACAAACCATGTTGGATTTAGAGTTCCAAATTCATCTATCTATATAGGAGAGAAAAGAGTGCAACCTAAATATAAAAAGAGCTACTGTAGTGGAACGCTACAACCTACAAGAACACAATTTGGTGAGCCAAGTGGGATTTGAGTACTGATCATTACCACCAAGTATCATGAAGATTGGGTGAGAAAATATTTGCTAGTCTTTCAGAAAATCGTTATTTCTTTGAAACTTGGCAACCCCTCTCAATGTAAGTGCTTTTCCACATTCTGTGCCTAGGGCTACTTCAAGAGGAAACAAACCATAGTGACAAAACAGAGAACTTCTTTATTTTGTCAAGTTTCAAAGAGCTACTACAAACCTTGTTGGATTTAGAGTTCCAAATTCATCTATTTATATAGGAGAGAACAGGGGGAAACCTAAATATAAAAGCTGCTACTGTAGACGAACGCTTCAACCTAGAAGAACACAATTTGGTGAGCCAAGTGGAATTTGTGTACTGATCATTACCACCACGTATCATCAAGATTGGGTGAAATAATATTTGCTGGTATTTCGGAAACTCGTAATTTCTTGGAAGCTTGGCAACCCCTCTCAATGAAATTGCTTTTCCACAGTCTGTGCCTTGGGCTACTTGAAGAGGAATCAAACCATAGAGACTAAACTGAGAACTCCTTTATTTTGTCAAGTTTCAAAGAGCTACTACAAACCATGTTGGATTTCGAGTTCCAAGTTCATCTATCTATATAGGAAAAAACAGATTGAAAAATAAATATAAAAACTGCTACTGTACGAACCCTTCAACCTAGAAGAACAAAATTTGGTGAGCCAAGTGGGATTTGTTTACTGATCATTACCACCAAGTATCATCAAGATTGAGTGAAAAAATATTTGCTGGTATTTCGCAGACTCGTTATTTCTTAGAAGCTTGGCAAACCCTCTCAATGAAAGTGCTTTTCCACAGTCTGTGCCTAAGGCTACTTGAAGAGGAAACAAACCATAGAGACAAAACTGAGAAGTACTTAATTTTATCAAGTTTCAAAGAGCTACTACAAACCATGTTGGATTTAGAGTTCCAAATTCATCTATCTATATAGGAGAGAACAGAGTGAAACCTAAAAATAAAAACTGGTACTGTACATGCACGCTTCAACAAAGATGAACAAAATTTGGAGAGCCAAGTGGGATTTGTGTACTTGTCATTGGCACCACGTATCATGAAGATTGGGTGAAAAAATTTTTGCTGGTATTTCAGAAACTCATAATTTCTCAGAAGCTTGGCAACCACTTTCAATGAAAGTGCTTTTCCACAGTCTCTGCTTAGGGCTACTTGAAGAGGAAACAAACCACAGAGTCAAAAAAGAGAACTCCTTTTTTTTGTCAAGTTTCAAAGATCTACTACACACTATGTTGGATTTATACTTCCGAATTCATTTGTATATATAGTAGAGAACAGAGTGAAACCTAAATATAAAAACTGCTACTGTAGACGAACGCTTCAACCTAGAAGAACAAAATTTGGTGAGCCAAGTGGGATTTGTGTACTGATCATTACCACCAACTATCATCAAGATCGGGTTAAAAAATATTTGCTGGTATTACGGAAAATCGTTATTTCTTAGAAGCTTTGAAACCCCTCTCAATGAAAATGCTTTTCCACAGTCTGTGCCTAGGGCTACTTTAAGAGGAAACAAACCATAGGGACAAAACTGAGAACTCCTTTATTTTTTGAAGTTTCAAAGGGCTACTACAAACCATGTTGGATTTAGAGTTCCAAATTCATCTATCTATAAAGGAGAGAACAGAGTGAAACCTAAAAATAAAAACTGCTACTGTAGACGAACGCTTCAACCTAGAAGAACAAAATTTGGTGAGTCAAGTGGGATTTGTGTACTTGTCATTACCACCACGTATCATCAAGATTGGGTGAAAAAATATTTGCTGGTATTTCGGAAACTCGTTATTTCTTGGAAGCTTGGCAACCCCTTTCAATGAAAGTGCTTTTCCACAGTCTGTGCCTAGGGCTACTTGAAGAGGAAACAAACCATAGAGACAAAACTGAGAACCACTTTTTTTGTCAAGCTTCAAAGAGCTACTACAAACCATGTTGGATTTAGAGTTCCAAATTCATCTATCTATGTAGGAGAGAACACAGGGAAACCTACATATAAAAACAGCTACTGTAAACCAACGCATCAACCTAGAAGAACAAAATTTGGTGAGCCAAGTGGGATTTGTGTACTGATCTTTACCACCAAGAACCATCAGGATTGGGTGAAAAAATATTTGCTGGTATTTCGGAAGCTCGTTATTTCTTAGAAGCTTGGCAACCCCTCTCAATGAAAATGCTTTTCCACAGTCTGTGCCTAGGGCTACTTGAAGAGGAAACAAACAGTAGAGACTAAACTGAGAACTACTTTTTTTGTCAAGTTTCAAAGAGCTACTACAAACCATGTTGGATTTAGAGTTTCAAATTCATCTATCTTTATATGAGAGAACAGACTGAAACCTAAAAATAAAAACTGCTACTGTAAATGAACGCTTCAACCTAGAAGAACAAAATTTGGTGAGCCAATTGGGATTTTTGTACTTGTCATTACCACCACATATCATCAAGTTTGGGTGAAAAAATATTTGCTGGTATTTCGGAAACTCGTAATTTCTTGGAAGCTTGGCAACTCCTTTCAATGAAAGTGCTTTTCCACAGTCTCTGTTTAGGGCTACTTGAAGAGGAAACAAACCATAGAGACTAAACTGAGAACTCCTTTATTTTGTCAAGTTTCAAAGAGCTACTACAAACCATGTTGGATTTAGAGTTAAAAATTCATCTATCTATATAGGAGACAGCAGAGTGAAACCGAAAAATAAAAACTGCTACTGTAAACGAACGCTTAAACCTAGAAGAACAAAATTTGGTGATCCAAGTTGGATTTGTGTACTTGTCATTACCACCACGTATCATCAAGATTGGGTGAAAAAAATATTTGCTGGAATTTCGGAAACTCGTACTTTCTTGAAAGCTTCGCAACCCCTTTCAATGAAAGTGTTTTTTCCCAGTCTCTGAAGGGCTACTTTAAGAGGAAACAACCATAGAGACAAAACTAAGAACTACTTTTTTTTGTCAAGTTTCAAAGAGCTACTACGAACCATGTAACATTTAGAGTTCCAAATTCATCTATCTATATAAGAGAGAAAACAGGAAACGTAAATATAAAAACTGCTACTGTAGATGAACGCTTCAACCTGCAAGAACAAAATTTGGTGAGCCAAGTGCGATTTGTGTACTTGTCATTACCACCACGTATCATCAAGATTGGGTGAAAAAATATTTGCTGGTATTTCGGAAACTCGTAATTTCTTGGAAGCTTGGCAACCCCTCTCAATGAAAATGCTTTTCCACAGTCTGTGCCTAGGGCTACGTGAAGAGGAAACAAACCATAGAGATTAAACTGACAAATCCTTTATTTTGTCAAGTTTCAACGAGCTACTACAAACCATGTTGTATTTAGAGTTCCAAATTCATCTATCTATGTAGGAGAGAACACAGGGAAACCTAAATATAAAAACTGCTACTGTAGACGAACGCTTCAACCTAGAAGAACAAAATTTGGTGAGCCAAGTGGGATTTGTGTACTTGTCATTACCACCACGCATCATCAAGATTGGGTGAAAAAATATTTGCTGGTATTTCGGAAACTCGTAATTTCTTGGAAGCTTGGCAAGCCCTTTCAATGAAAGGGCTTTTTCACAGTCTCTGTTTAGGGATACATGAAGAGGAAACAAACCATAGACTGAAAACTGAGAACCACTTTTTTGGTCAAGTTTCAAAGAGCTACTACAAACCATGTTGGATTTAGAGTTCCAAATTCATCTATCTATATAGGAGAGAACACAGAAAAACCTAAATATAAAAACTGCTACAGTAGACGAACGCTTCAACCTAGAAGAACAAAATTTGCTGAGCCAAGTGGGATTTGTATACTGATGATTACCACCAAGTATCATCAAGATTGGGTGAAAACATATTTGCTGGTATTTCGGAAACACATTATTTCTTAGAAGCTTGGCAAACCCTCTGAATGAAAGTGCTTTTCCACAGTCTGTGCCTAGGGCTCCTTAAAGAGATAACAAACCATAGAGACAAAAGTGAGATCTACTTTTTTAGTCAAGTTTCAAAAGCTACTACAAACAATGTTGGAATTACAGTTCCAAATTCATCTATCTATATAGGATAGAACAGAGTGAAACCTAAAAATAAAAACTGCTACTGTAGACGAACGCTTCAACCTAGAAGAACAAAATATGGTGAGCCAAGTGGGATTTGTTTACTGATCATTACCACCAAGTATCATCAAGATTGGGTGAAAGAATATTTGCTGGTATTTCGGAAACTCGTTATTTCTTGGAAGCTTGGCAACCACTTTCAATGAAAGTGTTTTTCCACAGTCTGTGCCTAGGGCTACTTGAAGAGGAAACAAACCATAGAGACTAAACTGAGAACTACTTTACTTAGTCAATTTTCAACTAGCTACTACAAACCATGTTGGATTTAGAGTTCCAAATTCATCTATCTATATAAGAGAGAACAGAGTGAAACCTACATATAAAAACTGCTGCTGTAGACGAACACTTCAACGTAGAAGAACACAATTTGGTGAGCCAAGTGGGATTTGTGTACTGATCATTACCACCAAGTATCATCAAGTTGGGTGAAAAATTATTTGCTGGTATTTCGGAAACTCGTTATTTCTCAGAAGCTTGGCAACCCCTCTCTATGAAAGTGCTTTTCCACAGTCTGTGCCTAGGGCTACGTGAAGAGGAAACAAACCATAGAGACTAAACTGAGAACTCCTTCATTTTGTGAAGTTTCAAAGAGCTACTACAAACCATGTTGCATTTAGAGTTCCAATTCATCTATCTATATAGGAGAGAACAGAGTGAAACCTACATATAAAAACTGTTACTGTAGATGAACGCTTTAACCTAGAAGAACAAAATTTGGTGAGCCAACTGGGATTTGTGTACTGATCATTACCACCAAGTATCATCAAGATTGGGTGAAAAACTATTTGCTGACTTTTCGGAAACTCGTTATTTCTAGGAACCTGGCAACCCCTTTCAATGAAAGTGCTTTTCCCCAGTCTGTGCCTAGGGCTACTTGAAGAGGAAACAAACCATAGAAACAAAACTGAGAACTCCTTTATTTTGTCAAGTTTCAAAGAGCTACTACAAACCTTGTTGGATTTAGAGTTCCAAATTCATCTATCTATATATTAGAGAACAGAGTGAAACCTAAAAATAAAAACTGCTACTGTGAACGAACGCTTCAACCTAGAAGAACAAAAATTGGTGAACCAAGTGGGACTTGTGTACTTGTCACTACCACCACGTATCATCAAGATTGGGTGAAAAAATAATCGCTGGTATTTCGGAAACTTGTAATTTCTTGGAAGCTTGGCAACCCCTTTCAATGAAAGGGCTTTTCCACAGTCTCTACTTAGGGCTTCGTGAAGAGGAAACAAACCATAGAGACAAAACTGAGAACTACTTTTTTTTGTCAAGTTTCAAAGAGCTACAACAAACCACGTTGGATTTAGAGTTCCAAATTCATCTATCTATATAAGAGAGTACAGAGTGAAACCTAAATATAAAAACTGCTACTATAAACGAACGCTTCAACATAGAAGAACAAAATTTGGTGAGTCAAGTCGGATTTCTGTACCGATCATTACCACCAAGTATCATCAACATTGGGTGAAAAAATATTTGCTGGTATTTCGGAAACTCGTTTTTTCTTGGAAGCTTGGCAACCCCTTCCAATGAAAGTGCTTTTCCACTGTCCTAGCCTAGGGCTACTTGAAGAGGAACAAAACCATAGAGGCAAAACTGAGAACTATTTTATTTTGTCAAGTTTCAAAGAGCTACTGCAAACCATGTTGGATTTAGAGTTCCAAATTCATCTATCTATATAGGAGAGAACAGAGTGAAACCTAAATTAAAAACTGCTACTGTAAACGAACGCTTCAACCTAGAAGAACCAAATTTGGTGAGCCAAGTGGGATTTGTGTACTTGTCATTGCCACCACATATCATGAAGATTTGGTGAAAAAATATTTGCTGGTATTTCGGAAACACGTTATTTCTTGGAAGCTTGGCAACCCCTTTCAATGAAAGTGCTTTTCGACAGTCTCTGCTTAGGGCTACTTGAAGAGGAAACAAACCATGTAGACAAAAATGACAACTACTTTTTTTGTCAAGTTTCAAAGAGCTACTAGAAACCATGTTGCATTTAGAGTTCCAAATTCATCTATCTATATAGGAGGGAACAGAGGGAAACCTAAATATAAAACTGCTACTGTAGACGAATGCTTCAACCTAGAAGAACCATACTTGGTGAGCCAAGTGGGATTTGTGAACTGATCATTACCACCGAGTATAATCAAGATTGGGTGAAAAAATATTTGCTGGTATTTCGGAAACTCGTTATTTCTTGGAAGCCTGGCAACTCCTCTCCGTGAAAGTGCTTATACAGTCTGTGCCTAGGGCTACTTGAAGAGGAAACAAACCATAGAGACAAAACTGAGAACTCCTTTATTTTGTCAAGTTTCAAAGAGCTACTACAAACCGTGTTGGATTTAGAGTTCCATATTCATCTATCTATATAGGAGAGAACAGGGGAAACCTAAATATAAAAACTGCTACTGTAGACGAACGCTTCAACCAAGAAGACCCCTACTTAGTGAGCCGAGTGGGATTAGTGCACTGATCATTACCACCAAGTATCATCAAGACTGGGTGAAAAGATATTTGCTGGTATTTCGGAAACTCGTTATTTCTTAGAAGCTTGCCAACCCCTCTCAATGAAAGTGCTTTTCCACTGTCTGTGCCTAGGGCTATTGAAGAGGAAACAAACCATAGAGACAAAACTGAGAACTACTTTATTTTGTCAGGTTTCAAAGAGCTACTACAAACCATGTTGGATTTAGAGTTCCAAATTCATCTATCAGTATACGAAAGAACAGAGTTAAACCGAAATATAAAAACTGCCACTGTAGACGAACACTTAAACCAAGAAGAACAAAATTCGATGAGCCAATTGGGATTTGTGTACTTGTCATTGCCACCAAGTATCATCAAGATTGGGTGAAAAATATTAGGTGGAATTTCGGAAACTCGTTATTTCTTCGAAGTTTGCCAAACCCTCTCAATGAAAGTGCTTTTCCACAGTCTGTGCCTAGGGCTACTTGAAGAGGAAACAAACCATAGAGACAAAATCGAGAACTCCTTTTTTTGTCAAGTTTCCAAGAATACTACAAACCATGTTGGATTTAGAGTTCCAAATTCATCTATTTATATAAGAGAGAACAGAGTGAAACCTAAAAATAAAAACTTCTACTGTAAACGAACGCTTCAACCTAGAAGAACAAAATTTGGTGAGCCAAGTGGGATTAGTGTACTTGTCATTGCCACCACGTATCATCAAGATTGGGTGAAAAAATATTTGCTGGTATTTCTGAAATTCGTAATTTCTTGGAAGCTTGGCAACGCCTCTCAATGAAAGTGCATTTCCGAGGGATCCAACATGGCGGCCGGCGAGGAAGCTGCACTTTCAATATCTCCACATTAACGGGATCAGAAACACCAATTAAAACAGCTACATTCTACATACTGAGGATCTTCTAGCAAAATTCCGTTGAAAGGAGACCTGCCGAGAATTAGTAAGTTTTTTAGACGTGACAGTTTGCCCCAGACAAGTGAAACTTGACTGGCAGCGCGGGCTCAGAGTCCAATCCCGCGGCCACCCGCCGCTTCTGCAAGCGGCAGGCGGCCCAGAGCAGCGCGGCAGAAGGGTCCCCGCCCAGCCAGCAGACAGCGCCCGCCATCCCGGCTACCCTGGCGGCCCTGCTTTCGCCCGGCGAACAGCCACCCCACCCGGCTGGTTCTTAGCCACGCCGCTGCAGCCACCCGGCTTTACAAGCACCCCCGGCGGCCCTGCTCGGCGAGAAGGGTCCCCGCCCTGCCGGCAGACAGCTCCCGCCATTCCGCTCTTGTTCTGCAAACAGCTAGCCCGCCCGCTTGGTTCTTAGCCACGAGGCTGCAGCCGCCCGGCTTTACAAGCGCCCCCGGCGACCCTGCTCGGTGAGAAGGTTCCCCGCCCTGCCGGCAGACAGCTCCCGCCATTCCGCTCTTGCTCTGCAAGCAGCCACCCCGCCCGCTTGGTTCTTAGCCACGAGGCTGCAGCCGCCCGGCTTTACAAGCGCCCCCGGCGACCCTGCTCGGCGAGAAGGGTCCCCGCACTGCCGGCAGACAGTTCCCGCCATTCCGCTCTTGTTCTGCGAGCAGCCACCCCGCCCGCTTGGTTCTTAGCCACGAGGCTGCAGCCGCCCGGCTTTACAAGCGCCCCCGGCGACCCTGCTCGGCGAGAAGGGTCCCCGCCCTGCCGGCAGACAGCTCCCGCCATTCCGCTCTTGTTCTGCAAGCAGCCACCCCGCCCGCTTGGTTCTTAGCCACGAGGCTGCAGCCGCCCGGCTTTACAAGCGCCCCCGGCGACCCTGCTCGGCGAGAAGGGTCCCCGCCCTGCCGGCAGACAGCTCCCGCCATTCCGCTCTTGTTCTGCAAGCAGCCACCCCGCCCGCTTGGTTCTTAGCCACGAGGCTGCAGCCGCCCGGCTTTACAAGCGCCCCCGGCGACCCTGCTCGGCGAGAAGGGTCCCTGCCCGGCCAACAGACAGTTTCCGCCATCCCGGCTACCCTGCCGGTCCCGCTCTTGCCCTGCAAACAGCCACCCCGCCCGCCTGGGTCTTAGACACGCGGCGGCAGCCACCCGGCTTTACAAGCGCCCCCGGCGGCCCTGCTCTGCGAGAAGGGTCCCCGCCCTGCCGGCAGACAGCTCCCGCCATTCCGCTCTTGTTCTGCAAACAGCCAGCCCGCCCGCTTGGTTCTTAGCCACGAGGCTGCAGCCGCCCGGCTTTACAAGCGCCCCCGGCGACCCTCCTCGGCGAGAAGGGTCCCCGCCCTGCCGGCAGACAGCTCCCGCCATTCCGCTCTCGTTCTGCAAACAGCCACCCCGCCCGCTTGGTTCTTAGCCACGAGGCTGCAGCCGCCCGGCTTTACAAGCGCCCCCGGCGACCCTGCTTGGCGAGAAGGGTCCCTGCCCGGCCAACAGACAGTTTCCGCCATCCCGGCTACCCTGCCGGTCCCGCTCTTGCCCTGCAAACAGCCACCCCGCCCGCCTGGGTCTTAGACACGCGGCGGCAGCCGCCCGGCTTTACAAGCGCCCCCAGCGGCCCTGCTCGTCGAGAAGGGTCCCTGCCCGGCCGGCAGACAGCTCCCACCATCCCGGCACTCCTGGCGGCCCGCCCGCTCTGCGAAGGGTTACCCCACCCGGCTCTTAGCCACGCGGGCGCCATCTGCCTGGCGCTGAGGGAGCCCCCGGCGGCCCAGCGCAGCCAGAAGGGTCCCCGCCTGGCCCGACAGAAGGCACGTGCCCTTCCGGCTCTGCTAACGGCCCTGCACACCCAGGAAAGGGCTCCCCACCTTGAGAGGATGGGAAGGAAATCTAACCAAGCCTCTATGAATTAGCGAACTGGGATCTAAAACCAGAGATTATATCAGACCAGAGACAAGCCAGTTCCACCTCTCCCTTCGGTCACTCCTGCAAGGAGCCAGGGGCCCGCCATAGCAGAGAGGGGAAGTCACCAAAGATCGGCCAAAGAGATTCCTTCCCAGCGGACTCTAAATTAGCAGGAGCGGCGAGGGAGCCGGACGGAGCTGGCGGGAACCGCGGCAGCGGCACGGGAACCGGCGGGAGCTGAGGCGGCGCTGACGCAGGAGCCGGCGGGAGCCGCGCGGCGCGGGTCTCCCAGCTACAGCCCCCACCAGTGCTGACAACTGAGGTCTCTTGCACCAGATACGGGGGCGTGGCTACCAGAAGAAAGAAACGCGATCAGTATGAAAAGACAAGGAAAGAAAGGACCACAAGCAATGCAGGTCAACTCAACTTTAGAAGAGGTAATATCTGCAGCAGATGGAATGTCAGATAAAGAATTCAGGATATACATGCTTCAGATGATCTGGAGTCTCAAGGAAGACATTAGACAGCAAAATCAGACAATGAAAGACCACTTCGACCACTTCGACAATAAATTACACAAACAAATCCAAGAAGCAAAAGATCAATTATACAGGGAGATAGAGGTTATAAAAAACAAACAAACAGAAATCCTGGAAATGCAGGAAATAATAAACCAACTTAAAAACTCAATTGAGAATACTACCAGCAGAGTAGAACACTTAGAAGATAGAACATCAGACAATGAAGACAAAGTATTTCAACTGGAGAAGAACATAGACAGCTCAGCAAAGCTGTTAAGAAACCATGAGCAGAACATTCAAGAAATATGGGATAACATAAAGAGACCCAACTTAAGGGTCATGGGGATACAGGAAGGTATTGAGGTCCAAACCAAAGGAATGACCAATCTATTCAACGAAATAATACGAGAAAACTTCCCAGACTTGAAGAATGAGACAGAATCCCAAATCCTAGAAGCCTACAGGACGCCGAATGTGCAAAATCATAAGAGAGCCACACCTAGACACATTATAATGAAGCTGCCCAACATACAGAATAAGGAGAGAATTTTAAAAGCTACAAGAGAAAGGAAGCAGATTACATTTAGGGGTAAACCAATCAGGATAACAGCTGATCTTTCAACACAGACTCTGAAAGCTAGAAGATCCTGGAATAACATATTTCAAACGTTGAAAGAAAAGGGGTTCCAACCAAGAATTGTGTATCCCGCGAAATTAAGCTTCAGGATAGAAGATGAAATTAAAACCTTCCATGATAAACAAAAGTTAAAAGAATTTGCAGCTAGAAAACCAGCTCTTCAAAACATCCTCGGCAAAATATTACAGGAAGAGGAAATGGAAAATATCAATGAAAACCAACAGCGGGAGGTAGTACAGTAAAGGTGGGGGGGAATAATCAAAGAGGAAAACAAACCATGTTTAGTAACATAAATAAACAAATATGGCTGGAAGAACAAACCATATCTCAATAATAACTCTAAATGTTAATGGCTTAAACTCACCAATTAAGAGACACAGGCTAGCAGAATGGATCACTAAACAAGACCCAACAATATGCTGCCTTCAGGAGACACATCTGATAGGAAAAGACATACATAGACTGAAGGTGAAAGGTTGGGAAAAATCATATCACTCATATGGACTTCGCAAACAAGCAGGAGTGTCCATACTCATTTCAAATAAAATAGATTTCAAGCCAAAGTTAATCAAAAGGGATGAAGAGGGACACTACATACTTCTCAAGGGAACCATACACCAACAAGACATAACAATCATAAATATATATGCCCCAAACAATGGAGCAGCTATGTTCATCAAACAAACTCTTCTCAAGTTCAAGAGTCTAATAGACCACCATACAATAATCATGGGAGACTTCAACACACCTCTCTCACCACTGGACAGATCTTCCAAACAAAAGTTGAATAAGGAAACTATAGAGCTCAATAACACAATTAAGAACCTAGACTTAATTGACATATATAGAATATACCACCCAACATCAAGCAGTTACACTTTTTTCTCAGCAGCACATGGATCCTTCTCAAAAATAGATCATATATTATGTCACAGGGCAACTATTAGACAATATAAAGGAGTAGAGATAATACCATGCATATTATCTGATCATAATGGAATGAAATTGAAAATCAACAATAAAAGAAGTAAGGAAAAATCATGCATCACTTGGAGAATGAACAATAGGTTACTGAATGATCAATGGGTTATAGAAGACATCAAGGAGGAAATTAAAAAATTCTTAGAGATAAATGAAAACACAGACACAACATATCGGAATCTATGGGACACATTGAAAGCAGTTCTAAGAGGAAAATTTATTGCTTGGAGTTCATTCCTTAAAAAAAGAAAAAACCAACAAATAAATGATCTAATACTTCAACTCAAAATCCTAGAAAAAGAAGAGCAAAACAACAGCAAAAGAAGTAGAAGACAAGAAATAATTAAAATCAGAGCTGAAATTAATGAAATCGAAATGAAAGAAACAATTGAAAAAATTGACAAAACTAAAAGTTGGTTCTTTGAAAAAATAAATAAAATCGACAGACCCTTAGCCACGCTAACAAAGAGAAGAAGAGAGAGAACTCAAATTACCAGCATACGGGATGAAAAAGGCAATATCACAACAGACACTTCAGAAATACAGAAGATTATCAGAAATTATTTTGAATCCTTATACTCCAATAAAATAGAAGATAGTGAAGGCATCGATAAATTTCTTAAGTCATATGATTTGCCCAGATTGAGCCAAGAGGATATTGACAACCTAAACAGACCAATATCAATTGAGGAAATAGAAGATACCATCAAAAGACTACCAACTAAGAAAAGCCCAGGACCGGATGGGTATACAGCAGAGTTTTTCAAAACCTTTAAAGAGGAATTAACACCAATACTTTTCAAGCTATTTAAGGAAATAGAAAAAGAGGGAGAACTTCCAAATTCATTCTATGAGGCCAACATCACCCTGATTCCTAAACCAGACAAAGACACTTCAAAGAAAGAAAACTACAGACCAATATCTCTAATGAACCTAGATGCAAAAATCCTCAATAAACTTCTGGCGAACCGGATACAAAAACATATCAAAAAAATTGTGCACCATGATCAGGTAGGATTTATCCCTGGGATGCAAGGTTGGTTCAATATACGGAAATCAATAAATGTTATTCACCACATCAACAGGCTTAAAAATAAGAACCATATGGTCATCTCGATAGATGCAGAAAAAGCATTCGACAAAGTACAGCATCCCTTTATGTTCAAAACTCTAGAAAAACTAGGGATAACAGGAACATACCTCAACATTGTAAAAGCAATCTATGCTAAGCCTCAGGCTAGCATCATTCTGAATGGAGAAAAACTGAAGGCGTTCCCTCTAAAATCTGGAACAAGACAGGGATGCCCTCTCTCACCACTTCTGTTCAACATAGTTCTCGAATCACTGGCCAGAGCAATTAGACAGACGAAAGAAATTAAAGGCATAAAAATAGGAAAAGAAGAACTCAAATTATCACTATTTGCAGATGACATGATTCTATATCTAGCAGACCCAAAAGGGTCTACAAAGAAACTATTAGAGCTAATAAATGAATTCAGCAAAGTGGCAGGCTATAAGATCAACACGCATAAATCAAAGGCATTCCTGTATATCAGCAACAAAGCCTCTGAAATGGAAATGAGGACAACCACCCCATTCACAATATCCTCAAAGAAAATAAAATACTTGGGAATCAACCTAACAAAAGAGGTGAAAGACTTATACAATGAAAACTACAGAACCCTAAAGAGAGAAATAGAAGAAGATCTTAGAAGATGGAAAAATATACCCTGTTCATGGATAGGTAGAAGTAACATCATCAAAATGGCGATATTACCAAAAGTTCTCTATAGGTTTAATGCAATGCCAATCAAAATCCCAACGGCATTTCTTGTAGAAATAGAGAAAGCAATCATGAAATTCATATGGAAAAATAAAAGACCCAGAATAGCAAAAACAATTCTAAGCAGGAAATGTGAATCAGGCGGCATAGCTATACCAGACTTCAAACTATACTACAGAGCAATAGTAACAAAAACAGCATGGTACTGGTACCAAAACAGGCAGGTGGACCAATGGTACAGAATAGAGGACACAGAAACCAATCCACAAAACTACAACTATCTTATATTTGATAAAGGGGCTAAAAGCATGAAATGGAAGAAGGATAGCATCTTCAACAAATGGTGTTGGGAAAACTGGAAATCCATATGCAACAAAATGAAACTGAATCCCTTTCTCTCGCCATGCACAAAAGTTAACTCAAAGTGGATCAAGGAACTTGATATCAAATCAGAGACATGGCGTCTGATAGAAGAAAAAGTTGGCTATGATCTACATACTGTGGGGTCGGGCTCCAAATTCCTCAATAGGACACCCATGGCACAACAGTTAATAACTAGAATCAACAAATGGGACTTACTAAAACTAAAAAGTTTTTTCTCAGCAAAAGAAACAATAAGAGAGGTGAATAGGGAGCCTACGTCCTGGGAACAAATCTTTACTCCTCACACTTCAGACAGAGCCCTAATATCCAGAACATACAAAGAACTAAAAAAATTAGACAATGAGATAACGAATAACCCAATCAACAAATGGGCCAAGGACCTGAACAGAAATTTCTCAGAGGAGGACATACAATCAATCAACAAGTATATGAAAAAATGCTCACCATCTCTAGCAGTCAGAGAAATGCAAATCAAAACCACCCTAAGATACCATCTCACTCCAGTAAGATTGGCAGCCATTAGGAAGTCAAACAGCAACAAGTGCTGGCGAGGATGTGGAGAAAAGGGTACTCTTGTACATTGCTGGTGGGACTGCAAATTGGTGAGGCCAATTTGGAAAGCAGTATGGAGATTTCTTGGAAAGCTCGGAATGGAACCACCATTTGATCCAGCTATTCCACTACTCGGTCTATTCCCTAAAGACCTAAAAAGAGCACACTATACGGACACTGCTACATCCATGTTCATAGCAGCACAATTCACAATAGCAAGACTGTGGAACCAACCTAGATGCCCTTCAATAGACGAATGGATAAAAAAAATGTGGCATTTATACACAATGGAGTATTACTCTGCATTAAGAAATGACAAAATCATAGAATTTGGAGGGAAATGGATGGCATTAGAGCAGATTATGCTAAGTGAAGCTAGCCAATCCCTTAAAAACAAATGCCAAATGTCTTCTTTGATATAAGAAGAGTTACTAAGAACAGAGTAGGGAAGAAGAGCATGAGAAGAAGATTAACATTAAACAGGGATGAGAGGTGGGAGGGAAAGGGAGAGAGAAGGGAAATTGCATGTAAATGGAAGGAGACCCTCAGGGGTATACAAAATTACATACAAGAGGAAGTGAGGGGAAAGGAGGGAAAATATAAGGGGGAGAAATGAATTACAGTAGAGGGGGTAGAGAGAGAAGAGGGGAGGGGAGGGGGAGGGGGGATAGCGGAGGATGGGAAAGGCAGCAGAATACAACAGACTCCAGAATGGCAATATGTAAATCAATGTGCAACTGATGTGATTCTGCAATCTGTATATGGGGTAAAAATGGGAGTTCATATCCCACTTGAATCAAAGTGTGAATTATGATATATCAAAAACTATGTAATGTTTTGAACAACCTACAATAAAAATTAATTAAAAAAAAAAAAAAAAAAAGAAAGTGCATTTCCACAGTCTGTGCCTAGGGCTACTTGAAGAGGAAACAAACCATAGAGACTAAACTGAGAACCCCTTTATTTTTTCAAGTTTCAAAGAGCTACTACACACCATGTTGGATTTAGAGTTCCAAATTCATCTATCTATATAGGAGAGAACAGAGCGAAACCTAAATATAAAAACTGCTACTGTAGACAAACGCTTCAACCTAGAAGAACAAAATTTGGTGAGCCAAGTGGCAGTTGTGTACTTGTCATTGCCACCACGTATCATGAAGTTTGGGTAAAAAAATTTTTGCTGGTATTTCGGAAACTCGTAATTTCCTGGAAGCTTGGCAACCCTTTTCAATGAAAGTGCTTTTCCACAGTCTCTGCTTAGGGCTACTTGAAGAGGAAACAAACCATAGAGTCAAAACTGACAACTACTTTTTTGTCAAGTTTCAAAGAGCTACTACAAACCATGTTGGATTTAGAGTTCCAAATTCATCTATCTATATAGGAGAGAACAGAGGGAAACCTAAATATGAAAACTCCTACTGTAGACGAACGCTTCAACCTAGAAGAACCATACTTAGTGAGCCAAGTGGGATTTGTGTACGCATCATTACCACCAAGTATCATCAAGATTGGTTGAAAAAATATTTGCTAGTATTTCGGAAACTCGTTATTTCTTAGAAGCTTGGCAACCCATCTCAATGAAAGTGCTTTTCCACAGTCTGTGCCTAGGGCTACTTGAAGAGTAAACAAACCATAGAGACAAAACTGAGAACTCCTTTATTTTGTCAAGTTTCGAAGAGCTACTACAAACCATGTTGGGTTTACAGTTTCAAATACATCTATCTATATAGAAGAGAACAGAGTGAAACCTAAATATAAAAACTTCTACTGTAGACGAACGCTTAAACCTAGAAGAACAAAATTTGATGAGCCAAGTGGGATTTTTGTACTGATCATTACCACCAAGTATCATGAAGTTTGGGTGAAAAAATATTTGCTGGTATTTCGAAAACGCGTTATTTCTAGAAGCTTGGCAACCCCTCTCAATGAAAGTGCTTTTCCACAGTCTGTGCATAGAACTACGTGAAGAGGAAACAAACCATAGGGACAAAACTGAGAACTCCTTGATTTTGTCAAGTTTCAATGAGCTACTACAAACCATGTTGGATTTAGAGTTCCAAATTCATCTATCTATATAGGAGAGAACACAGTGAAAGCTAAAAATAAAAACTTCTACTGTGAATGAACGCTTCAACCTAGAAGAACAAAATTTGGAGTGCCAAGTAGGATTAGTGTACTTGTCATTACCACTACGTATCATCAAAATTGGGTGAAAAAATATTTGCTGGTATTTCGGGAACTCTTACATTCTTGGAAGCTTGGCAACCCCTCTCTATGTAAGTGGTTTTCCACAGTCTGTGCCTAGGGCTACTTGAAGAGGAAACAAACCATAGAGATGAAACTGAGAACTCCTTTATTTTGTCAAGTTTCAAAGAGCTACTACAAACCATGTTGCATTTAGATTTCCAAATTCATCTATCTATATAGGAGAGAACAGAGGGAAACCTAAATATAAAAATGCTACTGTAGACGAATGCTTCAACCTAGAAGAACCATACTTGGTGAGCCAAGTGGGATTTGTGAACTGATCATTACCACCGAGTATAATCAAGATTGGGTGAAAAAATATTTGCTGGTATTTCGGAAACTCGTTATTTCTTGGAAGCCTGGCAACTCCTCTCGTGAAAGTGCTTATACAGTCTGTGCCTAGGGCTACTTGAAGAGGAAACAAACCATAGAGACAAAACTGAGAACTCCTTTATTTTGTCAAGTTTCAAAGAGCTACTACAAACCGTGTTGGATTTAGAGTTCCATATTCATCTATCTATATAGGAGAGAACAGGGGAAACCTAAATATAAAAACTGCTACTGTAGACGAACGCTTCAACCAAGAAGAACCCTACATAGTGAGCCGAGTGGGATTAGTGCACTGATCATTACCACAAAGTATCATCAAGACTGGGTGAAAAGATATTTGCTGGTATTTCGGAAACTCGTTATTTCTTAGAAGCTTGCCAACCCCTCTCAATGAAAGTGCTTTTCCACTGTCTGTGCCTAGGGCTATTGAAGAGGAAACAAACCATAGAGACAAAACTGAGAACTACTTTATTTTGTCAAGTTTCAAAGAGCTACTACAAACCATGTTGGATTTAGAGTTCCAAATTCATCTATCAGTATACGAAAGAACAGAGTTAAACCGAAATATAAAAACTGCCACTGTAGACGAACACTTAAACCAAGAAGAACAAAATTCGATGAGCCAATTGGGATTTGTGTACTTGTCATTACCACCAAGTATCATCAAGATTGGGTGAAAAATATTAGGTGGAATTTCGGAAAATCGTTATTTCTTCGAAGTTTGCCAAACCCTCTCAATGAAAGTGCTTTTCCACAGTCTGTGCCTAGGGCTACTTGAAGAGGAAACAAACCATAGAGACAAAATCGAGAACTCCTTTTTTTGTCAAGTTTCCAAGAATACTACAAACCATGTTGGATTTAGAGTTCCAAATTCATCTATTTATATAAGAGAGAACAGAGTGAAACCTAAAAATAAAAACTTCTACTGTAAACGAACGCTTCAACCTAGAAGAACAAAATTTGGTGAGCCAAGTGGGATTAGTGTACTTGTCATTGCCACCACGTATCATCAAGATTGGGTGAAAAAATATTTGCTGGTATTTCTGAAATTCGTAATTTCTTGGAAGCTTGGCAACGCCTCTCAATGAAAGTGCATTTCCACAGTCTGTGCCTAGGGCTACTTGAAGAGGAAACAAACCATAGAGACTAAACTGAGAACCCCTTTATTTTTTCAAGTTTCAAAGAGCTACTACACACCATGTTGGATTTAGAGTTCCAAATTCATCTATCTATATAGGAGAGAACAGAGCGAAACCTAAATATAAAAACTGCTACTGTAGACAAACGCTTCAACCTAGAAGAACAAAATTTGGTGAGCCAAGTGGCAGTTGTGTACTTGTCATTGCCACCACGTATCATGAAGTTTGGGTGAAAAAATTTTTGCTGGTATTTCGGAAACTCGTAATTTCCTGGAAGCTTGGCAACCCTTTTCAATGAAAGTGCTTTTCCACAGTCTCTGCTTAGGGCTACTTGAAGAGGAAACAAACCATAGAGTCAAAACTGACAACTATTTTTTTTTGTCAAGTTTCAAAGAGCTACTACAAACCATGTTGGATTTAGAGTTCCAAATTCATCTATCTATATAGGAGAGAACAGAGGGAAACCTAAATATGAAAACTCCTACTGTAGACGAACGCTTCAACCTAGAAGAACCATACTTAGTGAGCCAAGTGGGATTTGTGTACGCATCATTACCACCAAGTATCATCAAGATTGGTTGAAAAAATATTTGCTAGTATTTCGGAAACTCGTTATTTCTTAGAAGCTTGGCAACCCATCTCAATGAAAGTGCTTTTCCACAGTCTGTGCCTAGGGCTACTTGAAGAGTAAACAAACCATAGAGACAAAACTGAGAACTCCTTTATTTTGTCAAGTTTCGAAGAGCTACTACAAACCATGTTGGGTTTACAGTTTCAAATACATCTATCTATATAGAAGAGAACAGAGTGAAACCTAAATATAAAAACTTCTACTGTAGACGAACGCTTAAACCTAGAAGAACAAAATTTGATGAGCCAAGTGGGATTTTTGTACTGATCATTACCACCAAGTATCATGAAGTTTGGGTGAAAAAATATTTGCTGGTATTTCGAAAACGCGTTATTTCTAGAAGCTTGGCAACCCCTCTCAATGAAAGTGCTTTTCCACAGTCTGTGCATAGAACTACGTGAAGAGGAAACAAACCATAGGGACAAAACTGAGAACTCCTTGATTTTGTCAAGTTTCAATGAGCTACTACAAACCATGTTGGATTTAGAGTTCCAAATTCATCTATCTATATAGGAGAGAACACAGTGAAAGCTAAAAATAAAAACTTCTACTGTGAATGAACGCTTCAACCTAGAAGAACAAAATTTGGAGTGCCAAGTAGGATTAGTGTACTTGTCATTACCACTACGTATCATCAAAATTGGGTGAAAAAATATTTGCTGGTATTTCGGGAACTCTTACATTCTTGGAAGCTTGGCAACCCCTCTCTATGTAAGTGGTTTTCCACAGTCTGTGCCTAGGGCTACTTGAAGAGGAAACAAACCATAGAGATGAAACTGAGAACTCCTTTATTTTGTCAAGTTTCAAAGAGCTACTACAAACCATGTTGCATTTAGAGTTCCAAATTCATCTATCTATATAGGAGAGAACAGAGGGAAACCTAAATATAAAAATGCTACTGTAGACGAATGCTTCAACCTAGACGAACCATACTTGGTGAGCCAAGTGGGATTTGTGAACTGATCATTACCACCGAGTATAATCAAGATTGGGTGAAAAAATATTTGCTGGTATTTCGGAAACTCGTTATTTCTTGGAAGCCTGGCAACTCCTCTCCGTGAAAGTGCTTATACAGTCTGTGCCTAGGGCTACTTGAAGAGGAAACAAACCATAGAGACAAAACTGAGAACTCCTTTATTTTGTCAAGTTTCAAAGAGCTACTACAAACCGTGTTGGATTTAGAGTTCCATATTTATCTATCTATATAGGAGAGAACAGGGGAAACCTAAATATAAAAACTGCTACTGTAGACGAACGCTTCAACCAAGAAGAACCCTACTTAGTGAGCCGAGTGGGATTAGTGCACTGATCATTACCACCAAGTATCATCAAGACTGGGTGAAAAGATATTTGCTGGTATTTCGGAAACTAGTTATTTCTTAGAAGCTTGCCAACCCCTCTCAATGAAAGTGCTTTTCCACTGTCTGTGCCTAGGGCTATTGAAGAGGAAACAAACCATAGAGACAAAACTGAGAACTACTTTATTTTGTCAGGTTTCAAAGAGCTACTACAAACCATGTTGGATTTAGAGTTCCAAATTCCTCTATCAGTATACGAAAGAACAGAGTTAAACCGAAATATAAAAACTGCCACTGTAGACGAACACTTAAACCAAGAAGAACAAATTCGATGAGCCAATTGGGATTTGTGTACTTGTCATTGCCACCAAGTATCATCAAGATTGGGTGAAAAATATTAGGTGGAATTTCGGAAACTCGTTATTTCTTCGAAGTTTGCCAAACCCTCTCAATGAAAGTGCTTTTCCACAGTCTGTGCCTAGGGCTACTTGAAGAGGAAACAAACCATAGAGACAAAATCGAGAACTCCTTTTTTTTGTCAAGTTTCCAAGAATACTACAAACCATGTTGGATTTAGAGTTCCAAATTCATCTATTTATATAAGAGAGAACAGAGTGAAACCTAAAAATAAAAACTTCTACTGTAAACGAACGCTTCAACCTAGAAGAACAAAATTTGGTGAGCCAAGTGGGATTAGTGTACTTGTCATTGCCACCACGTATCATCAAGATTGGGTGAAAAAATATTTGCTGGTATTTCTGAAATTCGTAATTTCTTGGAAGCTTGGCAACGCCTCTCAATGAAAGTGCATTTCCACAGTCTGTGCCTAGGGCTACTTGAAGAGGAAACAAACCATAGAGACTAAACTGAGAACCCCTTTATTTTTTCAAGTTTCAAAGAGCTACTACACACCATGTTGGATTTAGAGTTCCAAATTCATCTATCTATATAGGAGAGAACAGAGCGAAACCTAAATATAAAACCTGCTACTGTAGACAAACGCTTCAACCTAGAAGAACAAAATTTGGTGAGCCAAGTGGCAGTTGTGTACTTGTCATTGCCACCACGTATCATGAAGTTTGGGTGAAAAAAATTTTGCTGGTATTTCGGAAACTCGTAATTTCCTGGAAGCTTGGCAACCCTTTTCAATGAAAGTGCTTTTCCACAGTCTCTGCTTAGGGCTACTTGAAGAGGAAACAAACCATAGAGTCAAAACTGACAACTACTTTTTTTGTCAAGTTTCAAAGAGCTACCACAAACCATGTTGGATTTAGAGTTCCAAATTCATCTATCTATATAGGAGAGAACAGAGGGAAACCTAAATATGAAAACTCCTGCTGTAGACGAACGCTTCAACCTAGAAGAACCATACTTAGTGAGCCAAGTGGGATTTGTGTACGCATCATTACCTCCAAGTATCATCAAGATTGGTTGAAAAAATATTTGCTAGTATTTCGGAAACTCGTTATTTCTTAGAAGCTTGGCAACCCATCTCAATGAAAGTGCTTTTCCACAGTCTGTGCCTAGGGCTACTTGAAGAGTAAACAAACCATAGAGACAAAACTGAGAACTCCTTTATTTTGTCAAGTTTCGAAGAGCTACTACAAACCATGTTGGGTTTACAGTTTCAAATACATCTATCTATATAGAAGAGAACAGAGTGAAACCTAAATATAAAAACTTCTACTGTAGACGAACGCTTAAACCTAGAAGAACAAAATTTGATGAGCCAAGTGGGATTTTTGTACTGATCATTACCACCAAGTATCATGAAGTTTGGGTGAAAAAATATTTGCTGGTATTTCGAAAACGCGTTGTTTCTAGAAGCTTGGCAACCCCTCTCAATGAAAGTGCTTTTCCACAGTCTGTGCATAGAACTACGTGAAGAGGAAACAAACCATAGGGACAAAACTGAGAACTCCTTGATTTTGTCAAGTTTCAAAGAGCTACTACAAACCATGTTGGATTTAGAGTTCCAAATTCATCTATCTATATAGGAGAGAACACAGTGAAAGCTAAAAATAAAAACTTCTACTGTGAATGAACGCTTCAACCTAGAAGAACAAAATTTGGAGTGCCAAGTAGGATTAGTGTACTTGTCATTACCACTACGTATCATCAAAATTGGGTGAAAAAATATTTGCTGGTATTTCGGGAACTCTTACATTCTTGGAAGCTTGGCAACCCCTCTCAATGTAAGTGGCTTTCCACAGTCTGTGCCTAGGGCTACTTGAAGAGGAAACAAACCATAGAGATGAAACTGAGAACTCCTTTATTTTTGTCAAG